>NW_023646429.1:0-35665 GCF_015228065.2 Penaeus monodon
CCCCTGGAGGATATTGGAGGGACTCTGGATAGGGCTCTGCAGCCTGGTTTTGGTCCCCCGGATGTGTGTATGTCAGTGGTGAACTGGGCAACGAAATCCAGGTGACTCTCTTCACGCGGGGACTGGACGGCGACTCCTGTTGTGCAGGGCGAAGGTGAGGGGCTTGTGGTCCGTCAAGATGTGGAAGTCCTTCCCTCGACTATGTCCGGAAGTGTTTGATGGCCGTTAAACCCCGCAAGGAGCTCCTTGCCAAAGGCACTGTACCTATTTTGTTGTGGCTGAGAGTCCGTGAAAAGAAAGCCGGGGGGTTGCCAACCGTTACCTGAATTTTGTTGCAAAAATGCTCCCATGGCGGTGTCCGAGCGTCGACGGCTATATTGACCCCTTGCTCCCTGTTTGCGGGTGGTTGGGGAGGGTCGCCGAGGCTAGGGCCCTTGCTAGCCTCGAAGCTTCAACGCCTCAGAGGTCCCCAAGTAACGTCTCTGCCGCGTCCCGACCGGGATGGAGCGAGGAGACGTTTGCAGGGGGGCCCAGAAGAAGGGCCACACTTCGGGATAAAACCTCCTGAAGAAGTTAATCATGCCGAGGTACTTCCGAAGCTGTTCTTCATTGTTGGCTTAGGGAACTGCCTGATGCTGCTGACCTTCTCCTGAGCTGGGGTAATACCGTCGGCGGTAATCGTGTGACCTAGAAAGGTGAGAGAGGGACCCCGAAAAGACTCTTACCAGGGTTGATGACGACCCCGGGCTCCCTGAAAAGCGGTCAAAGAGGGCCCGGAGGCTGCTGGGGTTCCTCACTGTTGCTGCTGGCGATGAGTATATCGTCGATGTAGACGAAGACACCTGTAGGCCGCGGGTGACATCGTCCATGAAGCGATGGAAGGTCTGGGGGGCGTTGCGGAGTCCCGAACGGCTTCGCAGGAATTCGTACAGGCCGAAGGGCGTGGTCACAGCTGTCTTCGGGATGTCCTCCTCGGCAAAGGGGATTTGGTGGTACGCTCTGACGAGGTCGATTTTAGAGAAAATCGTGCATCCCGAGAGCTCCCGTGTGAAGGAGTGGAGGTGCGGGGAGGGGGTAGCGGTCCGGTGCGGTGGCTGTGTGAGGTGACGGTAATCCCACAGGGACCGCCAGTCGCCTCCTTCTTCGAACAAGGGTCAGGGGAGAGCCCACTGGCTGCTGGAAGGGCGTATGATGCCGAGCCCCGCCCTCTCGAATTCGCCTTGCGATGCGAACGATCTGGTGCGAGTGGGCCCGCAGCGGGAAAAGGGGCCGGGGGTCCAGTCGTGACGAGTGGTGCTTGCGGTGTGTGGTGGTGCGTTGCCACTTATGGGTCGCAGCGTGGAACTCGCGCAGCAGTTTTGTAAGGGCATGGTTGGGCAGTTTAAATGTATATCCGGGGGGCACTTTCCAGGGCCGACGAAAGGGGTAGGCCGGGTCCCTGACTGGTGCACAAGGCCTCCGCCCAAGGTCGACCGTGAATCACGTGGTGAGCCATGAAATCAGCTCCGAGGATCGGCTAGCTGTACGTCGGCGCAATGAACACCCCCGTCAGCTTCCGGAATGCGGAGCCCCGCTGAAAAGGAGGGTCGTGAGCGCTCACCGTATACGTGTAGGGCGAACAGTTGGGCAGCCTCCAAGGTGCGAAAGCAGGCGATTGTCTGTCTTTGAAAGGGAATTTTGGGGGGTCCACCCAAGAACCGCAGGCGGGATTGTTGTCGCGGACGTAGAGTAGGCGCCGTCTGGGGCCGCGAGGAGATCGGCGCTTACTAGTTCCCCGCGGTTGTCCGTTTCCCGGACGGAGCAGGGTTCGCACCAACGCCGCCCTGCTGCCAATCAGGGATGGTATAAACAGTAGCTACCTGGGGTCGGGAACTGCGGCGGCGAGGTGTGCGGTACTGGGGCGCTGAGTCCTCGTTCCCCCCTCCACGATCGCGGTTTGAACCGGGTGATGCAGTACTCGATGTGCGGGATCTGGGCGTTGTGGGTTCGCGGGCCTTGAAAGTTGTCGAACGGCAGTTTTGAGTTCGGAAACCTGTGTCGCGAGGGCTCCAAGGTTGAGTGGGAGCGGCTACGCCTGAAACTTGTGCGTTAGTCTGGATGCCTATGATTTCGTCCGCTTTTGAAGTCTAATTGCTCAATAGACTCCGACGCTAGTAGAGCGGTTTTGGAACGGTCACTGGGGAAACTCTGAAGAACATCGAGCGTAAAGGCATGAGGGCAGATGAGTGTTTGGCGACTAGAGAGAGTGCGTTGTATTGCCGGAGTATTTCCGAAGAGTACGGGTGTCAGGCGACGAAGCTGTGAAGAGAGCACGTGTGGCGTTTTTTCGTGGGGAAGGCGCGGCTCTCTGCAGGATTGCTTCCTTGAGGAGTTCATATGTGTTGTACTCCGGTGTTGTTATAGGTCGCTGACGAGAGCAGGAGTTTCCGGCGAGATTGTTGGTGACAGTATCCGAATTTGGTGGTCGGCGAGGTGACATGGCGTAGGAGGAACTTCTCTGTTCCACCTCAGAACCATTCAGGAATGCAAGGCAATGTGCAGGTGGGCAATGTCTTTCAAGGGCGGCTGAACACACTCATGGCTACTGGGCTCTTAACTCCGAGGGTCACCAGTGTGGTTGTAGGAAAACGCACAAGAGTCCAAATTAGCTCTTATTTAGAGTGTACAGCTAGTGTTCGAGTGAGAGACTAGCCGATGAGTGGAGTGAGTTCCTTTTGGGCTCGGCGGCTTTTAAATATTCCAGTCGCGATGTATAACTCTCGAGTCAGGTCCGATGAGCTGCGGCGTGATGCGGAGTCCGGATCGCCAACCGCCTGGTACCTGCTCCTAATCGGCGCGGAAGCTCGTCGCAGGTGTCACACAATAACTAATACACTACAATATAATAGTAGAGACATAAACACAAAACGACGAATCAGAAGCAGTATAAATGAACAGCTCCTCCCCTCTCATCCCTGCGGTAATCGTTCCCGTGATTGGACGATTCAGAGAGGGGGGATGATCGGTTTCCGGCAAGGGTGGCGGACGGGCTCAGCGGTGGAGACGAGCAACGAACGCCAAGAGAGTTAGCATGATGCCAATGATCCCTCGATCATGTGGCTTTTGCATGGCATATTAAAGAGATGCACCGCGCCCCGGGTGTCCATGCATCTCGGGCCTCGGCTCTTCCGGGGGGCTTTACCGACGGTGACCCGCCCCCCTGTGTATTGTGCCCACGAAATAGCTATGTGCTTGCATGTAGCTTCGTGCCCTACTAGCCACTCTTTCCTATGCGAATTTTCGGCATTAGGATACTCTGTGCAACGCTTCTGTGAACTGGACCCATCTTCGGCGCGTGCTCGGACGTGGGAGACCTTTAGCCTCCCGCAGGAGGTGTGTCTGGGGTGCCTTAGAACCTGCCTTACGTGTGCTAGAGTTGCCAATTCTTTTGTTTAGGGATTGTCTGGCAGACGCTCTGATTACTGCCACTCTTTTTCTTTCGAATAGGCTATAGGCAGGTAGAGCCCACTTGTCGGCCTTCAGCCGTTCTGTCTATAGCAGCTGCTAGACAGAACATCATTCCCGTGATAGGAAGTACCTGGATAAAAGTTATCCTTTCCTCTCACTGTGATGAAATAAGTCTGTGGTTGACTATTTTAGAGGGATGAAGGAACTACTGGGACGTACAGATCCCCTCTAACTTACTCATCTGAGGGGAACTGTTGGGTGTTTTCAGAGAGAAGAGGAATTATGTTAAACTCGACCCTGCCAAAGAACTGCCTGGAAAAAAGTCAGCTCCTCTCCCTCACTGTGATGGACAACAGTCTGTGGTTTGGCTGTTTCAGAGGGACGAAGGAGCTTACTGGAACAGGTTACAGACCCCACCCTTCTCTCACTGAGGTGAAACATCCTTTGATGTTTCAGAGATAAGAGGGATCCACCTCAAAAACCGCCTGCCATGGACCTCCTGGAAAAATGTTAATTTCTCTCCCTCACTGTGGTGAAACAGTCGTGGCCGCTGTTTTCAGAGGATGAAGGAACTGACGGAACAGTGCGGACCCCCCTACTTTTCTCATGGAGGTGAAACAACCTTTGGGCTTTTCAGATAAAGATTGATTCACTTTGAAAAAAGGTACAGGTCCCCTCCGAGGAGCGGAAGAGGAACTGCCTGGAAAAAGTGAAAGAGCCCCCTTCTCACTGAGGAAGGAGCAGAAGTGTTCCCATCAATGAGTCCCTGTAGGTGGAAAGGCATCCCCTCTTGGATACTCTCCAGATTGTTGACCCTACCCCATTTTTTTGCCGTGCTTGGTCACCCTTGTGAGCTGGGAGACGGGAGTCCCTGGAGGTTTGAGCGATGCAGTGCACGAGTACAGCCCTGCGGCTGCAACACGCCTCTTTGTCTCTAATTCTGCAAGACAGCGGCCTGATCCAGGCCCGGTAGGTCACTCGGCTGGCCTCCCTCGTGAGGCTAGGGTCAAGCAGTCCATGGCTTCCGTTGGTACCGTCACCACCGTCCGTGTGGGAACCATTGCAATCGGCTATGGGCTGGCGTATATTGTCCTCATCAACCCTGTTGCTGTTAGCCATTGGTTCTAGCACTCAGCTTCACCCTTGTTGGACTCCGTGGTGGTTGGGGGCGTGAGTGACTGAGCATGCCAATTACTTGAAATCTAAATAAAATCACCCCACAGACAGACCTTTACGTTGACGACCCGTGCAGGCCAGACCACGGCAGCCACCCTGAAGCCTTACGTGCCTCCTGGTGGCAAAGAGACCCCGAGCACAGGAGGACACTCTGTCATGCCTGCTGCCAAGATGGCGGACAGACCAATAAATCATGTAAAACTGTCTGTCCACCGATATTGTCCAACGATTGACTCTCGTGCTGGGCCCCTTCCAGCGCACCCAGACCAGGAAGGTCTCTGAGCCCCCCTCGACGACCCCACTGAATGAATCAGAGCCCAGCTACCAGCGAAACAGCTGGGCCTCCAACAAATCCAAGCCCCAAAGCTACAGGGGCGGACCGGAAACGGCCCCCCCGAGGCCGGAGTCCGACTCTGATAGGCGATCTGGACCCCCAAGCGTTTCCGCAATTTAAGTCCCGTACAACCGAAGGCTTCGACAATGCCTATCAAATGGTAAGGTTGAAGAGCCACAGCGCAATCGGCTGTCGATCCGGATTGCGCGAGATCAGGGCATGATCATCGTGCCCAAGATCAGCCACCCTTTGTTTCCTGCAGGAGACAAAGGAAGTTAAAGATGAGGAAGTGAGCCTCTCGGCCACTGAACCCCGAGGGAAGAGAGTCAGATGGTGCTACTTTGTCCTTCTCATTCTCATACGATGTGGAGGTGATAACATCAACCCACAGTCGTGGAGGCTTTCCCGATTGTCGAAGGGTAAGACCGCAACCAGGCAAGTCCTGTGACCATGAAAGGTACCCCCCAAGCTCCACCCTTGATCTTGGTATTGGGGTCCTACACCTAACGCACTTTGTGCCCTGAACTCTTCTTCGTGTTTCAAGTGCAGAAGTCGACACCACCCGGCTACTGTAGCAGCCAAGCCAAAATGTGGTGTCTGTAAGCAAGGCACACAATTACTGAGGTTGTGCATCAAGGCACATAAGAAGAAAGAAGGACACACGCCAATGTCCTAACTGTGCCACGTAGGCATCCGCCTGGAGCTGGCCTGCTCTGTCAGGAAAGAGGCGGCCCTCAAACGGCAGGGTTGCTAAGAAGCGCCACGACTTTGGTTTCCTGCCTCCCGCCAGGCACCTACGTCTGGGGAGGAACAAAAGCCGAAAAGGCTTCCGACCTCCTAAGAGGAGGAGCGGCCCCCCAGCCCCCCCAGACAGCCGAAACCGAGATCTCCGACAATCAGGAGTTCCCCCAAGTTGAAGCAAGTTGCAGTAGGAACCACAGGAGACAAGGTTCCAACAGCACTGCCACACGTCCCTCCCAGACCCAAAGACATGTCTTCGACGAGGGGGACAGTCGACCTGATCACTGCTGTGGTCACAGCAGTGGCGTATCCTTGTCCGGACCGAGGAAGCGGCCGATAGGCCTTCAATGTTTTGCCATGACGACACTGAAACCGACCGTGAAAAGCATAAAGGGAAGGCAGTGGAGAGGCCAAATCAGCCCATCCCCTCCCTCAGCCCAGGTCGAGACGCCCCCCCCCTCTCCAAGCCAGGCGACGCCCCCACAGGCAGAAGCCTAGCCAGGCAATGCCCTCACAGGCAGAGCCTAACCAGGCTGATTTCATTGCCACAAGCCGATCAGAAGAAGCTGAGCTGCCCAGGCAAGCCAAGCCATGCCAAGAACCGCCTGGCCCGAGAAAAAGCCAACGACGAAAAGTCAGAGCTACCAAAGGCCTCTCCACCCCCAGTGGTCCAGGGACAAGCTGACGCCGAAAGAGGAGTCCTCAAGCAGTGAGGATCTCACAATGGAGTTGTCGACTCCGACCGTCAACCCGATGTGACGATGTCTCCGATTAACTATCACTTAGTAACATCATGACACCGCAATCTGTATTCTCAGTGAACTCCTGTGGCTTCTCCTCAAGAGTTGCCCCCTCCACGCAATATTGCGATCAAGGAGCAGTGACATCGTCCATGCTCCAGGAGACATATCAGCGAAGCTGTTCGCTCTCAGGGTAATCACTGCTACGCGCTGCCGGCGTTCCGATGGCAAAAAGATGCCTATGACCCTGTGAAGGCACAGTTCCCTGCTCCCCTAGGCCGATGCCCGCACTGTGGGAAATTTTGAATCTCTGGGGAAGGGGGGGGCGAGAGTCAACTGGCCGGGGGACCCCTGAAATTGTACAAACGTGTACGCGGCCCACACTGTAGTAGCTTAGACATCAGCCCGGTAGTGCTTCCGCAGCACAACGACCGAGTGATCATAGGGGAGACTTCAATGCCAGAGACACCACCCCATCCTGGCTCCCTGCAAGGTACCGGTGCGGCTGGCCGTCACTAGCCAACGTGCTCGAGAGCATTCCCGAGATCGCTCTCCCCTCAACAGCCAGTAGCCACGCATGTGAAGGAGGGGTCCTAGACCTCAACCTGGCCACTGCGACTCTGGTGAGAGGATTGGCTGGCGTGTCGGGGTAGACCGTCACTAGGTGACCTTATGGCACTATAAAACCTCATGGAGAGTGGCCCAGCCGAATCCCACGACCGAATCCAAGATGGAAACATGACAAGGCCAACTGGCAGGCGTTCCAGAGCGCCTTGGCCCGCGCTGTCTGAGAGCAATGAACCCCACAGAAGCGAAATGTGGAAGTGCTACAAGCCAGACTTGTAATGCCATTGATGAGGCATGGCCTCACTGACCATACCCAAAAACTCGGGGGCCTGGGTCCGGAGTCACAGAGGACGCCTGGTACTTCAATTGACGAGATTAGTTGGAGGTCAACCACAGGGTAACATGTTGCCGAAAACTTTTCCGAAGGCAAGAACCCCCGACAACCTAGCCCTCCTAAGGGAGGCGGTTAGCGTGCCAGGAACTGCAGCGAGTGAGGCAGGAAAAGTGGCTGGAATGGTGTGATCTTTCGATCACCGTACACACCTCTCAGAGCTATTGGCAACGGGTCAGTCGAGCCACCAGCCGCTCACCCCGAGATGGCCGCACCATGAACGAACCCCCAGGCGAGGCCACAACTGGCGCAAGAGTTCTCTGCGATAACGAGCAGCGACGTCGGCCAGCCGACTTAGTGCAAGATCAGAGAACGCCTACACAGACAGACTTGCTCACATCAGAGAAGGGCAGCCGAACCCGATAAACTCAGACGTTATCTTTTCGCTGGAGGACTAGAGATTGCACACAAAGCAGTCGCAACTCCAGCCCGGGCGATGAACGGGATCTCGTCCCCATCATTCCCGCTGGGCTGGTAGGTGAGCTTGCATTCCTTGCAACTCATCAACCGGTCCTGGGAAACTGTCCCCTCTACCCCTGGCTGGAAGAGGGCTACCATAGTTCCCATCCCCGAAACCAACGGAGCCGTGAAGTACCGCCCCATCTCTCTCCCTCACTGTCTGGCAAAGACTGCCGAGAGATGGTACTGACCGGCTGCCATGGAAAATGGAGCCCCACACAACACCTCCACGGGTTCTACCAAGGGCATGATCACAGCAGCACAAGCAATAGCCTACGCTCTTGAGCACAATAAACACGGGCGCATTGTTGCAGTATTCCTTACGCTGGAGAAGGCTTTCGAATTGGCAAGTCCTCTTGACCATTCAGGAGAGCTGATCCAAGAAAGGAATCAGAGGTAGCTCTTGGCTTGGATAGGTTGACACTTTACAGCGCATAAGACAGCCAGAGTCACATTCCAAGTCACCTTCACGCACATGCCCGCAAAATGGAACGCCACAGTGGGGTTCTCTTCAGCCCTTTTTAATTTAACACACTATGTCCTGTATCCTCAACATACTCCCGTGTGTCAAGATCATCTCCTATGCAGACGATCTTGCTTCATCTCCACTGGAGCACACTGCCTAAACAAGGCCCATCGTTGTTTGGAACTTGGTATCCGAGGAGTGTTGCAGGACAGGACTAAAGATCTCTGCAGCCCTAAGTTCCAGCCATGTCTTTGAGAAAGAGAGTTCAAGGCACAAGTCTGACATCCAGGAATGGACTTTGGGAGTGGGTTTCAGGAATACCCTGTACCTTGGGGTAAGTGATAGACCGGACCTCTCCTTCCGCCTAGAGGTCCAGTACCTGCTTGACCGAACAAAGGCAAGACTGTCTGTCATGAGATAATAGTGGACGCCGCCTAGTGGCCGACACAGGGTAACTAAGATCATTCTAAGTAACATGCTGTCAGGCCCATTGTATACTATGCCTCCCTCGCTCTGATTGGCCTCAAGAGAAAATATCAAGACCGGGGGGAGGGGGGGGGGGAGGAGATTGGAAGACAGCCAAAACGAAGCGCCCGGGTCATTCTGGGTGCCCCAAGGTGGGCGAAGGTCCTCAACCTCCTATTGGAGACAAACCTTCTCCCCCTTTGGCCTCACTAATTGATCTAACGGCAGCCCAATTCTTATCAAAGTCATCCGGGTCCCAGGACACAAGCCTAAGACCACAAAATAGTCAGACGCCTAGACCAGCATAACGAGCTGTGCAAACACTCTGGCTGTCTCCCAGCCAGGGTGCTATACGCCTCAGCTCAAAGAACCACTACTGCCAAGGGCATTGGGGCTCCCCAAACCTGCTTTGTCGAGCTCCGCCGTGGGACCCAAACCTCGATAGAGTTCTCGTCATGAGACTGGCAAGCAAAAAGAATGATATTGTACGCCTACCAAGGCAGAAACCCAAGGGTCTTGCACAACCATCACCCCTCCCGGGGAAAGCCTACATATTACAACATACGGATCGGTTCGATCCTTGACCCACACTGCAGGCGCCGGCTTTGCAGCAGGGATTGCAACAATATCCATGAGGGTAACAACAACTCCGCCTCGCTACAGGCAGGAGTGTTGCTATCTGGAAGCCTGAGACACTCGTCCCGGAGAAAAGGGGGGGGGGGGGCCGTGGTCATACCCAGACGTCCAAAGAGGCGTCGACTGTCTTCAGCAGCGCTCATCACAGCCACTGACAACATCTACCTCCTTACAACCAATCGGCACAATAACACAAGGATGCTTGCTCAGTGTATTAAGAATATCATAAACTGGGGATTCCCATCCATATAGGGATCTTAAGGCAATGACTTGCTGAAAGATTACCGAAATCGGCCGGGTTATGCACCCAATCCCATGATAATACTCAGAGCCGAAGGTTCTTAGGAGGAAGTGTACGGTGGGCGGCCGAACTCCTTCCTCCTCACGCTTCCACAGAGAGGAAACGGAACATTCCCCCTCGGCACTGGTACTCAGATGCCACATGCTATGAAACCCTGGTGCACTCTCTGAATAAACAACAGAGGTACCGAAGTCATTCTTGGCCAGAATGCTCCTAGTTACCACTGTGCATGGGCAGATCTCACAAACCATAGAACCTGAAGAGAGGTGTTGCATGCATTGCGCGACCGAACGCCACAATGATACACTACTTGGAAGTTGGTCGTGCACAATACTGCAATTCCCAAGACAAACCCACAGAACACAGCCGTCGTGCTGTTAAAGAAGATTATGCGCGTGCTTACACCACGGTTACAGGATCGCCTGCTGGCACATCCAACCGCCACGGTAACACCGAGTGTCAGACCACAATGAGACAGCCATTAAAAAGCTGACACAGCCACGGCCTACGTGAAAGGCCCGGGCGAGCCAGACTTCCAATCTCAATCAATCAGCAAGCAATAATAGTAAAACAATAATTATACCAATAATACTCTTTATAATCATTTATTTATATCATTATTTTTATTAATATCGTTATTACTGTAGATTGATTACTGTTAAATATTATTTTTACAATGATCTACCAGTAAAAATATAATAATGATAATAATAACAATAATAATGTTCATACAATATTATAACCATTCGTATTATTATAATTATACTTTTATTATTATTATTGTATTATGACAGTTTATAATATATTTTTTGCCCTCATACTAATATTAAAGTAATAAAAATAATCATATATTAAGTAATACTAATATCCTACGTAATAATAATAATATATAATAATAATAGATAGTCATAATAGTAATAATCTCAATGTTATCCATGCTCTTTATAATTCTCACTTTTATCATCATTATCTCATGATTATGAATTCTGTATTATTTCATTATTACCCTAATAATTGCCAGAATCTCAAATGGATGGAAAAAAACCCGGGCTTTGGAGTCTACTCTCAAAAGGCGATATTTCGCTAGATTTTGACGGCCTTTTTCGCCTTTGGATTTTTTTTCTCTTACCTTTTTTTATTATTATAGACACAAGTCCTGTTATTATCATCATTATTTATCATATTATCAGCCTTCTTTCGTTATCTCCATCATTATCATCATTATCCATCATCGTATCATCATTATTGCAATTATTATCATCATTATTGCAATTATTATCATTATTGTTGCAATTTTGCAGTTATAATTATATTGTTACATCTATCTATCTAATAACTACAATTATAGTATAAACTCATAATAACATAATAACGTCTTTATATCGTTATTATACATTATTTTACATGAATACGTTATTACTGTAATTAATTACTGTTATAATAATTATTTTTTACAATTTATACTACCTACAGTAAAATAATACTATGGATAATTAATAACATAAATTATTAATAACAATATTATAACATTAATAGTATTATATTATACTTATTATTATTATTATTGTTATTATTACAGTTAAATCTATTTTATTTGGCAATACTTCTAATACTTAACGTAATATAATAATAATAATAATTAATAATAATTAATGATAATATATATAATAAGTAATATAATATAATATAATAATATAATAATAATAATAATAATTAATAATAATAATAATAATAATAATATGTAATACTATGATAATAGTATAATAGTTAAGAAATCATCAAATGTTATTCCAAATCTCTTTATCTCCACTTTTATCATCACTTATTGTCATGATTAGATAGAATTCTGTAATTATGATCATTATTCCCCTGAATAGTTGCCAGAATCATCAATGATGGAAAAACTCATTTCGGAGTCCTACTCTCAAAGGCTATATGCGTAGATTTTGCCGCTTTTTTTCAACTTTTTTGGGAGTTTTTTTTTTTTTCTTACCTTTTTTATTTATATATGACACAATCCTGTTATTATCATCATTATTATCATGATTTCATCATTATTATCGTTAGACGATAGTTCATCATTTTCTTCATCCTCAAGTTCATCATTATTTGCATTATTATCATCATTATTGCAATGATTATCATTATTATTGCAATTATTGCAGTTATAACATATATTTTTTCATCTATACTAATAACAACTACAATAATAATAAATAATAAAAATAATAATAAAAATAATAACGACTTTATAATCATTTTTTATATCATTATTTTAATTAATATCGTTATTACTGTAAATTTTTAATGTTATAATAATTATTTTTACAATTATAATACCAGTAAAAATAATAATAATGATAATAATAACAATAAAAATATTTAAAAACAATATTATAACAATTATTAGCATATTATTATTATTATTGATATTATTACAGTTATAATATATTTTTTGGCAATAATACTAATAATTAAAGTAATAATAATAATAATAATAATAATAATAATAATTATAATGATAATATTAATAATAATAATAATAATGATAATAATAATAAAAATAATAATAATAATAATAATAATAATAATAATATTGATAATAATAAAGATAATAGTAATAATAGCAATAATCATCAAATGTTATCCAAATTTTCTTCATTTTCACTTTTATCATCATTTGTCATGATTAGTAGAATTTTGGTAATTATTATCATTATTACCCTAATAATTGCCAGAATCATCAAATGAATGGAAAAAACGTCATTTTGGAGTCTACTCTCAAAAGGCTATATTTCGCTAGATTTTGCCGCTTTTTCGACTTTTGGGGTTTTTTTTTCTTTTACCTTTTTTTATTATATATGGACACAATTCCTGTTATTATCATCATATTATCATGATTATCACATTATTATCGTTATCATCATCATTTTCATCATTATCATCATTATCCCTCATCTTATTATCCATTATTGCAATTATTATCATCATTATTGCAATTATTATCATTATTATTGCAATTATTTCAGTTATAATATATATTTTTACATCTATACTAATAACAACTACAATAATAATAGTAATAACAATAATAATAACAATAATAACGTCTTCATAATCATTATTTATATCATTATTTTAATTAATATCGTTATTACTGTAATTATCTGTTATAATAATTATTTTTACAATTTTACTACCAGTAGAAATAATAATAATAATAATAATAACAATAACAATATTAATAACAAAATTATAACAATTAGTATTTTATAATTATACTTTTTTATTATTATTTTATTATTACAGTTATAATATATTTTTTGGCAATAATACTAATAATTAAAGTAATAATAATAATAAAAAATTTAAAATAATAATAAAAATAAAAATAATAATATTAATAATAATAATAATGAAATAATAATAATAATGATAATAGTAATGATAATAGTAATAATGGTAACAATCATCAAATGTTATCCAAATTCTCTTTATTCTCACTTTTATCATCATTATTGTCATGATTAATAGAATTCTGGAAAATTATTATCATTATTGCGCTAATGATTGCCAAAATCATCAAATGAATGGAAAAAAACGTCATTTTGGAGTCTCTTCAAAAGGGTATATTTCGCTAGATTTTGCCGCTTTTTTGACTTTTGGGATTTTTTTTTTTTACCTTTTTTTTATTATATATGGACACAATTCCTGTTATTATCATCATTTTTATCAAAGGGTTATCATCTTATTATCGTTATCATCATCATTATCATCATTATCATCATTATCATCATTATTGCAATATTATCATCATTATTGCAATTATTATCATTATTATGCAATTATTGCAGTTATAATATATATATTAACATCTATAATAATAACAACTACAATAAAATATAATAACAATAAAAAAACAATTTAATATTATTATAATTATATTATTATTATTATTATTGTTATTATTACAGTTAAAATATATTTTTTGGCAATAATTCTAATAATTAAAGTAATAATAATAATAATAATAATAATAATAATAATGATAATAATAATTATGATAATAATAATAATAATAATAATAAGATAATAATAATGATAATAGTAATAATAGTAATAATCATCAAATGTTATCCAAATTCTCTTTATTCTCAATTTTATCATCATTATTTTAATGATTAATAGAATTCTGGTAATTATTATCATTATTACCCTAATAATTGCCAAAATCATCAAATGAATGGAAAAAAACGTCATTTTGGAGTCTACTCTCAAAAGGCTATATTTCGCTAGATATTGCCGCTTTTTTCGACTTTTGGGATTTTTTTTTCGTTTACCTTTTTTTATTATATTGGACACAATTCCGTTATTATCATCATTATTATCATGATTATCATCATTATATCGTTATCATCATCATTATCATCATTATCATCATCATTTTCATCATTATTGCAATTATTATCATCATTATTGCAATTATTATCATTATTATTGCAATTATTTCATTTATAATAAAATATTTTACATCTAAAACTAATAACAAACTACAATAATAATAGTAATAACAATAATAATAACAATAATAACGTCTTTTTAATCATTTTTTATATCATTATTTTAATTATATCGTTATTACTGTAATTATTTCTGTTATAATAATTTTTTTCCAATTATACTACCAGTAAAAATAATAATATTGATAATAAAACAATAATAATATTAATAACAATATATAACAAATTTGTATTATTATAATTATACTTATTATTATTATATTGTTATTATTACAGTTATAAAATATTTTTTTGGAAATAATAATAATAATTAAAGTAATAAAAAAAGAAAGAAAAAAAAAAAAAATATTATAATAATAATAATAATAAATAAATATTAATGATAAATAATAATAATAATAATGATAACAATAATGATAGTAGAATAATAGTAATAATCATCAAATGTTATCCAAATTCTCTTTATTCTCACTTTTATCATCATTATTGTCATGATTATAGAATTATGGTAATTATTATTTATTATTACCCTAATAATTGCCAGAATCATCAATGAATGGAAAAACGTCATTTTGGAGTCTACTCTCAAAAGGCATATTCGCTAGAATTTGCCGCTTTTTCGACTTTTTTCGGATTTTTTTTCTTTACCTTTTTTTATTATATATGACACAATTCCTGTTATTATCATCATTATTATCATGATTATCATCATTATTTCGTTATCACATCATTATCATCATTATTTATCTCATTATCATCATTATTGCAATTTATCATCATTATTGCAATTATTATCATTATTATTGCAATTTTTGCAGTTATAATATATATTTTACATCTATACTAATAACAACTACAATAATAATAGTAATAACAATAATAATAACAATAATAAAGTCTTTATAATCATTATTTATATCATTATTTTAATTAATATCGTTATTACTGTAATTATTACTGTTATAATATATTTTTTGGCAATAATACTAATAATTAAAGTAATAATAATAATAATAATAATAATAGTAATAATAATAATAATAATAATAATAATAATAATAATAATAATAATAATAATAATAATAATAATAATATAATGATAATAATAATGATAATAGTAATAATAGTAATAATCATCAAATGTTATCCAAATTCTCTTTTTTCTCACTTTTATCATCATTATTGTCATGATTAATAGAATTTTTGGTTTAATTTTTTATCATTATTACCCTAATAATTGCCAGAATCACCAAATTAATGGAAAAAAACGTCATTTTGGAGTCTACTCTCAAAAGGGTATATTTCGCTAGATTTGCCGCTTTTTCGACTTTTTGGGGTTTTTTTTTTTTCCCTTTTTTTTTTTATATATGGGCACAATTCCTGTTATTATCATCATTATTATCATGATTTCATCATTATTATCGTTATCATCATCATTATCATCATTATCATCATTATCATCATCATTATATCATTATTGCAATTATTTTCATCATTATTGCAATTATTATCTTTATTATGCAATTATTGCAGTTTTAATATATATTTTTACATCTAGACTAATAACAACTACAATAATAATAGTAATAACAATAATAATAACAATAATAACGTCTTTTATAATCATTATTTTATCATTATTTTAATCAATATCGTTATTACTGAATTATTACTGTTATAATAATTATTTTTACAATTATACTACCAGTAAAATAATAATAATGATAATAATAACAATAATAATATTAATAACAATATTAAAAACAATTAGTATTATTATAATTATACTTATATTATTATTATTGTTATTATTACAGTTATAATATATTTTTTTTGGGAATAATACTAATAATTAAAGTTTAAAAATAAATAATAATAATAATAATAATAATAATAATAATAATAATAATATAATTTTAATAATAAAAATAATAATGATGATAATATAAAGATAAAAGTAATAATAGTAATAATCATCAAATGTTATCCAAAATTCTCTTTATTTCTACTTTTATCATCATTATTGTCATGATTAATAGAATTCTGGTAATTATTATCATTATTACCCTAATAATTGCCAAGAATCATCAAATGAATGGAAAAAACGTCATTTAAAATCATTATCATCATTATTGCAAGTCTTATCATCATTATTGCAATTATTATCATTATTCATTGCAATTATTGCAGTTATAATATATATTTTTACATCTATACTAATAACAACTACAATAATAAAAGTAATAACAATAATAATAACATTATAAAACTTTATTTATATCATTATTTTAATTAATATCGTTATTACTGTAATTACTACTGTATAATAATTATTTTTACAAGTATACTACCGTAAAAATAATATAATGATAATAATGACAATAATAATATTAATAACAATATTATAAACAATTAGTATATCATAATTATACTATTATTATTATTATTGTTATTATTGCAGTTATAATATATTTTTGGCAATAATACTAATAATTAAAGTAATAATAATGATAATAATAATAATAATAATAATAATAATAATAACAATAATAAAAATAATAATAATAAATGATAATAAAAATGATAATAGTAAAAAATAGAATAATCATCAAATGTTATCCAAAATTTTCTTTTTTCTCACTTTTATCATCATTATTGTCATGATTAATAGAATTCTGGTAATTATTATCATTATTTCCCTAATAATTGCCAGAATCATCAAATGAATGGAAAAAACGTCATTTGGAGTCTACTCTCAAAAGGCTATATTTCGCTAGATTTTGCCGCTTTTTCGACTTTGGGGATTTTTTTTCTTTTACCTTTTTTATTATATATGGACACAATTCCTTTTATTATCATCATTATTATCATGATTATCATCATTTTATCGTTATCATCATCATTATCATCATTATCATTATTATCATCATTTATTTTCTTAAATTTTTTATATTTTTACATCTTTACTAATAACAACTACAATAATAATAGTAATAACAATAATAATAACAATAATAACGTCTTTATAATCATTATTTATATCATTTTTTTAATTAATATCGTTATTACTGTAATTATTACTGTTATAATAATTATTTTTACAATTATACTACCAGTAAAAATAATAATAAGGATAATAATAACAATAATAATATTAATAACAATATTATAACAATTAGTATTATTATAATTATACTTATTATTTTTATTATTGTTATTATTACAGTTATAAAATATTTTTTGCAATAATTTCTAATTTAATTAGAAAAATAATAATAATAATAATAATAATAATAATAATAATAATAATAATAATAATAATAATAATAATAATAATAATAATAATAATTATGATAATAATAATAATCAAATGTTATCCAAATTCTCTTTATTCTCACTTTTATCATCATTATTGTCATGATTAATAGAATTCTGGTAATTATTATCATTATTACCCTAATAATTGCCAGAATCATCAAATGAATGGAAAAAACGTCATTTTGGAGTCTACTCTCAAAAGGCTATATATCGCTTGATTTTGCCGCTTTTTCGACTTTTGGGATTTTTTTTCTTTTACCTTTTTTATTATATATGGACATAATTCCTATTATTATCACCATTATTATCATGATTATCATCATTATTATAGTTATCATCATCATTATCATCATTATCATCATCATTATCATCATTATTGCAATTATTATCATCATTATTGCAATTATTATCATTATTATTGCAATTATTGCGTTATATATATATTTTTAAAATCTATACTAATAACAACTACAATAATATAGTAATAACAATAATAATAACAATAATAACGTTTTTTTAATCATTTTTTATATCATTATTTTAATTAATATCGTTATTACTGTAATTATTACTGCTATAAAAAATTATTTTTACAATTATACTACCAGTAAAAATAATAATAATGATAATAATAACAATAATAATATTAATAACAATATTATAACAATTAGTATTATTATAATTATACTTATTATTATTATTATTGTTATTATTAAAGTATAATATGTTTTTTGGCAATAATACTAATAATTAAAGTAATAATAATAATAATAATAATAATAATAATAATAATAATAATAATAATAAATAATAATAATAATAATAATAATAAACGATAATAATAATGATAATAGTAAAAATAGTAATAATCATCAAATGTTATCCAAATTCTCTTTATTCTCACTTTTATCATCATTATTGTCATGATTAATAGAATTTGGTAATTATTATATTACCCTAATAATTGCCAGAATCAATCAAATGAATGGAAAAACGTCATTTTTGGGGTCTACTCTCAAAAGGCTATATTTCGCTAGATTTTGCCGCTTTTTCGAATTTTGGGATTTTTTTTCTTTTACCTTTTTTTATTATATATGGACACAATTCCTGTTATTATCATCATGATTATCATCATTATTATCGTTATCATTATCATTATCATCATTATCATCATTATCATCATCATTATCATCATTATTGCAATTATTATTATCATTATTGCAATTACTATCATTATTATTGCAATTATTGCAGTTATAATATATATTTTTACATCTATACTAATAACAACTACAATAAAAATAGTAATAACAATAATAATAACAAAATAACGTCTTTATAATCATTATTTATATTTATTATTTAATTAATATCGTTATTACTGTAATTATTACTGTTAAATAATTATTTTTCCAATTATATACCAGTAAAAATAATAATAATGATAATAATAACAATAATAAATTATAACAAAAATTATAACAATTTTGTATTATTATAATTATACTTATTATTATTATTATTGTTATTATTACCAGTTATAATATTATTTTTTGGCAATAATACTGATAACTAAAGTAATAATAATAATAATAATAATAATAATAATAATTAAAAATAATAATAATAATAACAAAAAATAATAATAATAATAACAATATTAATAATAAAATAAAAATGATAATAATAAATGATAATAGTAATAATAGTAAATAATCATGAAATGTTATCCAAATTCTCTTTATTCTCACTTTTATCGTCATTATTGTCATGATTAATAGAATTCTGGTAATTATTATCATTTTTACCCTAATAAGCCAGAATCATCAAATGAAATTGAAAAAAAGTCATTTTTGGAGTCTACTCTCAAAAGGGGTATATTTGCTAGATTTTGCCGCTTTTAGACTTTGGGATTTTTTTTTTTTACCTTTTTTTTATTGGGCACAATTCCGTTTTTATCACTTTTTATATGATTTCATCATTATTTCATGATTTAATCATTTTATCTTATCATCATCTTATCACATTTCATCACATTATAATTATTGCAATTGTTATCATCATTTTTGCATTTTTATCATCATTATTGCATTATTTCGTTATAATATATTTTTAATCTATACTAATAAAAAAACAAACCAAAAAAAAAAAAATCATTATTTTATATTTTTATTTTTAAAAATATCGATTACTGTAATTTTTACGTTATAAAATTATTTTTTACAATTTTACTACCAGTAAAAAAAATAATAAAGATAATAATAACTAATAATATTAATAAGAATATTATAATAATTAGTATTATTATAATTATACTTATTTATTATTATTGTTATTTTTAAAATTTATAATATATTTTTTCAATAAACAAAAAAGTAATTTAAAAATAAATAATAATAATAATAAATAATAATAATAATAATAAAAATAATAAAATAATAATAAATAATAATGATAATTTTTTGTAATAATGTAATAAATCTCAAATGTTTTCCAAATTCTCTTTATTCCACTTTTATCATCATTTTGTCAGATTTAATGAATTTGGAAATTTTATCTTATTACCCAAATATTTCCCCGAATCATAAAAGAATGGAAAAAAAAATCATTTGGAGTTACTCTCAAAGGGTTTTATTTTGCTAGATTTGCCCCCTTTTTTTGACTTTTTGGGGTTTTTTTTTTTTTACCTTTTTTTTAAATGGACACAAATTTCCGTTTTTATCATATTATTATCTGATTATCATCATTTTTATCGTTATCATCTCATTATCACATTTCATCATTATCATCATATTATCTCATTATTCAATTATTATCATCATTATTGCAAATTATATCATTTTTATTGCAAAAATTTCCAGTTTAATATATATTTTTACTCTATACTAAAAACAACTACAAAAAAAATATTAAAAACAATAATAATAAAAATGATAACGTCTTTTTTAATCATTATTTAATCATTATTTTAAAAAATATCGTTATTACTTAAATTTTTACGTTTGAAAATTATTTTTTCAAATTTTTACCCGTAGAAATAATAATAAGTTAATAATAAAAAATAATAAATTAATAAAAATCTTTTTAAAAATTAGTATATTAAAATTATCTTATTTTTTTATTATTATTATTTTTAAGTTTAAATATCTTTTTCATTTAAACAAAAATTAAAGTAAAAATAAAAAAAATAATAATAATAATAATAATAAAGATAAAATAATAATAATATAAATAATCATAATATAAAATTAATAATCATCAAAAGTTATCCAAATTCTCTTTTTTCTCACTTTTTTCCATTTTTTGTCATGATTAATAGAAATTCTGGTAAATTATATTTTTACCCAATAAATTTCAAGAAAACATCAAAAGAAGGGGAAAAAAAGTCATTTTGGAGTTACTCTCAAAAGGCATATTTCGCTAGATTTTTCCCCTTTTTTGACTTTGGGATTTTTTTTTTTACCTTTTTTTTTTTTTAATATGGACACAATTCCCGTTATTTTCATCATTATTTTTCATGATTTCTCATTTTTATCGTTACACATCATTTTTATCATTATCATCATCATTATCATCATTTTGCAAATTATTATCATCATTTTTGCAATTTTTAAAAATTTTTATTGCAATTTTTGCATTTAAAAATATTTTACATCATACTAAAAACAACTACAATAATAATAGTAATAAAATAATAATAACAATTAAAAACTCTTTATAGTCATTATTTTTATCATTATTTTTAAAAATACGTTATTTATTAAATTTTTTGTTTTAATAATTATTTTTACAATTATACTACCAGTAAAATAATAATAATGTAAAAATAACAATAATAAAATTTTAAAAACAATATTATAAAATTAGATTTTTATAATTATACTTATTATTTTTATTATTGTTTTTATTACAGTTATAATTTTTTTTGGCAATTACTAATAATTAAAGTAATAATAAATAATAAAAATAATAATAAAATAATAATAAAAATAATAATAATAATAATAAAATATTAATAATAAAAATGATAATAAAAAATAAAAGTAATAATAGTAAAAACATCAAAGTTACCCAAAAACTTTTCATTTCACTTTTTTATCATTATTTTCATGATTTAAAAGAATTCTGGTAATTTTTTATCATTATTACCCCAATAATTGCAGAAACATCAAATGAATGGAAAAAAAAAGTCATTTTTTGGGGTTACTTCAAAAGGCAATTTTCCCAGATTTTGCCCCTTTTTCGACTTTTGGGGTTTTTTTTTTTTACCTTTTTTATTATATATGGACCAATTCCTGTTATTATCATCAATTATCATGATATCATATTATTATCGTTATATCATCATACGTCATTATCTAAATTTCCCTCATCTTATCATCATTTGCAATTATTATTCATTATTTCAAATTTTTATCATCATTATTGCAATTTTTGCGTTTTAATAATTTTTTTACATCTAACAATAACAATACAATACTCTTTATAATCTTTTTTATATTTTTTTAATTAATATCGTTATTCTGTAAATTTTTAAATGTTATAATAATTATTTTTACAATTTTAATACCCGAAAAAAAATAATAATAAATAATAAGAATAATAAAATTTAAAAACATTAATTTTAAAAATTAGTATTTTTTAAATTTTTAAATTAGTTATTATTATTTTCTATTTTTAAGTTTTAAAATATTTTTTTGGCAATAATACTAATAATTTAAATAAAAATAATAATAATAAAAATAATAATAATAATATAATAATTTTAATAATTAATAATAAAAAATAATGAAATAATAATGATAATATAATAATAGTAATAAACATCAAAAGTTATCCAAATTCTCTTATTCTTTACTTTTATCATCATTATTGTCATGATTAAAAAATTCTGGTAATCATTATCCCTTATTACCCTAATAAATTTCCAAAATCATCAAAGAATGGAAAAAAAAAGTCATTTTGGAGTCTTTTCTCAAAAAGGGGGATTTTTTCGGCAGATTTTTCCGCTTTTTTTTAAATTTTTTGGGTTTTTTTTTTTTAAACCCTTTTTTTTTATTAATATGGAACAAATTCCTTTTTTTATCATCATTATTATGTGATTTTTCATCATTATTTTCGTTAAACCCATTTATTTTCATCATTATCATCATTATCCCTCATTTTAAAATTTTTTATCATCATTTTTGCAATTATTACATTTTATTGCAATTATTCAGTTTTAATATATATTTTTTTTCATCTATACTAATAAAAACCCAAAAATAATAATAGTAAAAAACAATAATAAAAACAATAATAACGTCTTTAAATCATTATTTTTTAAACATTATTTTTTAATTTAAAAATCGTTATTACTGTAATTATTACTGTTTTTAATAATTTTTTACAATTATTTCACCCGTAAAAATAATAAAAATGTTAAAAATAACAAAAAATAAATTAAAACAAAATTATAACAAATAGTAAATTTTTATAATTTTACTTATTATTATTTTTTTATAAATTTCATTTTTAAATATTTTTTGGGGAATAATACAATAATTAAAGTAAAAATAATAAAACTAATAATAATAATAATAAAAAAAAATAAAAATAATAATAATAATAATGATAATAAAATGATAATAGTAATAATAGTTTAAAAATTTATCAAATGTTATCCAAAATTTTCTTTATTTTCACTTTTATCATCATTTTTGTCATGATTAATGAATTTTGGTAATTTAAATTTTCATTATTACCCTAAAAATTGCAAGAATCTTTAAATGAATGGAAAAAACGGGCCCTTTTGGAGTCTACTCTCAAAAAGGGTATATTTTTGCTAGATTTGGGGCCCCCTTTTTTTGGCCTTTTTGGGGTTTTTTTTTTTTTTAAACCCTTTTTTTTTTTATATTGGGGCACAATTTTCCGTTATTATCATCATTTTATAAGATTTTCATCATTATTATCGTTTCATCATCATTTTCTCATTAACATCATCCCTTTTCATTATTATTTCCCAATTTTTATCATCATTATTGCCAAAATTTTTATCGCTATTATTGCAATTAGGGCATTTTTAATATTATTTTTACATCATACTAATAACAACTACAATAAAATAGTAATAACAATAAAAAAACAATAATAAAATTTTATAATTTATTATTTAAAATCATTTTTTAAAATTTAAAATCGTTATTTCTGTAATTATTACTGTTTAAAAATATTTTTTTTACAATTATCTACCAGTAAAAATAATAAAATGATAAAAATAAAATTAAAAATTAAAAACAATATTATAAAAAATTTGTTTTTTTATAATTTTAAATTTTTTTATTATTATTCCCTTTTTAATTTTTACAGTTATAATAATTTTTTTGGCAATAAACTAAAATTAAGAATAATTTAAAAATAAAAATAATAATAATAATAAAAAATTAATAATAATAATAATATAATAAATAATAGTAATAAAAAGTAATAATCACAAAATTTTTTCAAATTCTCTTTTTTTCTCACTTTTATTTATCATTATTGCCCTGATTAAAAGAATTCTGGGAATTATTTTCATTATTACCCCCAAAAATTGCCAGAATCATCAATGAATGGAAAAAAAAGTCATTTTTGGGGTCTACTCTCAAAAGGTATATTTCGCCCCAGATTTTTTTCCCCTTTTTCGACTTTTGGGATTTTTTTTTGTTACCCTTTTTTTTTTATTTTGGACACAATTCCCCGTTAATTTTATCATTTTTTTCTTTATTTTCATCATTATTTTCGGGTTTTCATCATCATTATTTACATTATCATCATTATTGCAATTTTTTCCCTCATTAAATTTCAAATTTTTATCATTATTATTGCAAATTTTTGGGATTTTTAAAAATTATTTTTTTCATCTATAAATAAAAACCAAATAAAATAATATAAAATAATAAAAATAATAATATAATACATATTATAACAATTATATTATTATAATTATACTTATTATTATTATTATTGTTATTATTACAGTTATAATATATTTTTTGGCAATAATACTAATAATTAAAGTAATAATAATAATAATAATAAAAATAATAATAATAATAATAATAATAATAATAATAATAATAATAATAATAATAATAATGATATTAATAATTATAATAGTAATAATAGTAATAATCATCAAATGTTATCCAAATTCTCTTTATTCTCACTTTTATCATCATTATTGTCATGATTAATAGAATTCTGGTAATTATTATCATTATTACCCTAATAATTGCCAGAATCATCAAATGAATGGAAAAAACGTCATTTTGGAGTCTACTCTCAAATGGCTATATTTCGCTAGATTTTGCCGCTTTTTCGACTTTTGGGATTTTTTTTCTTTTACCTTTTTTATCATATATGGACACAATTCCTGTTATTATCATCATTATTATCATGATTATCATCATTATTATCGTTATCATCTCATTATCATCATTATTGCAATTATTATCATCATTATTGCAATTATTATCATTATTATTGCAATTATTGCAGTTATAATATATATTTTTACATCTATACTAATAACAACTACAATAATAATAGTAATAACAATAATAATAACAATAATAACGTCTTTATAATCATTATTTATATCATTATTTCAATTAATATCGTTATTACTGTAATTATTACTGTTATAATAATTATTTTTACAATTATACTACCAGTAAAATTAATAATAATGATAATAATAACAATAATAATATTAATAACAATATTATAACAATTAGTATTATTATAATTATACTTATTATTATTTTTATTGTTATTATTATAGTTATAATATATTTTTTGGCAATAATACTAATAATTAAAGTAATAATAATAATAATAATAATAATAATAATAATAATAATAATAATAATAATAATAATAACAATAATAATAATAGTAATAATAGTAATAATCTTCAAATGTTATCCAAATTCTCTTTATTCTCACTTTTATCCGCAGGGAGCAGCAACAAGACCCTTCCCTCCCCAGGCTCACCGACGGAGATACCTCCCTTGAACTGGAGCAGGTGCAGCTTCAGGGCTCTCGGGACACCATCCTCTGCGACATCTCGCTGGGCAGACCCCGTCCTTACATCCCTCCGTCACTCCGCCGACAGTTTTTCGAAGCTTACCACGCTCATAGGGGAATTCGCGCAACACAGGACCTCATCCGCAACAAAGTCGTCTGGCCCGGCATCAATAGAGATGTCCGGCAGTGGTGTCGCACCTGCATCGAATGCCACGCAGTAAGGTTCACCGACACCCTAAATCTCCCCCACAGGTGTTCCTTGTACCAGATGGCCGCTTCGAGCATGTACACCTCGACGTAGTCGGTCCCCTACCAGCAGACCAGGGTTACAGCTACGTCCTGACGATGATTGCGAACCAGCTGGTAGTCGATCGGGGTGCTGCTCGCACTTACCATGGATATTGAGACTCTGGATAGGGCGTCTGCAGCCTGGTTGTTGGTGCCCCGGATGTGTCGTATGTCAGTGGTGAACTGGGCAACGAAATCCAGGTGCCTCTCTTCACGCGGGGACTGACGGCGACTCCTGTTGTGCAGGGCGAAGGTGAGGGCTTGTGGTCCGTTAAGATGTGGAAGTCCTTCCCCGACGTATGTCCGGAAGTGTTTGATGGCCGTATAAACTGCAAGGAGCTCCTTGCCGAAGGCACTGTACCTATTTTGTTGTAGGCTGAGAGTCCGTGAAAAGAAAGCCAGGGGTTGCCAACCATTACCTGAATCTTGTTGTAAAACTGCTCCCATGGCGGTGTCCGAGGCGTCGACGGCTATATTGAGCCTTGCTCCCTGCTGCGGGTGGTTGAGGAGGGTCGCCGAGGCTAAGGCGTCCTTGCTAGCCTCGAAAGCTTCAATCGCCTCAGAGGTCCAAGTAACGTCTCTGCCGCGTCCCGACCGGGATGGAGCGAGGAGACGTTGCAGAGGGGCCAGAAGAAGGGCACACTTCGGGATGAACCTCCTGAAGAAGTTAATCATGCCGAGGTACTTCCGAAGCTGTCTCTTCATTGTTGGCTTAGGGAACTGCCTGATGCTGCTGACCTTCTCCTGAGCTGGGGTAATACCGTCAGCGGTAATCGTGTGACCTAGAAAGGTGAGAGAGGGGACTCCGAAAAGACTCTTACCAGGGTTGATGACGACTCCGGCTCCCTGCAGGCGGTCGAAGAGGGCCCGAGATGCTGCTGGTGTTCCTCACTGTTGCTGCTGGCGATGAGTATATCGTCGATGTAGACGAAGACACCCTGTAGGCCACGGGTGACATCGTCCATGAAGCGCTGGAAGGTCTGGGCGGCGTTGCGGAGTCCGAACGGCATTCGCAGGAATTCGTACAGGCCGAAGGGCGTGGTCACAGCTGTCTTCGGGATGTCCTCCTGGCAATGGGGATTTGATGGTACGCTCTGACGAGGTCGATTTTAGAGAAAATCGTGCATCCCGAGAGCTCCCGTGTGAAGGAGTGGAGGTGCGGGAGGGGGTAGCGGTCCGTGCGGTGGCTGTGTTGAGGTGACGGTAATCCCCACAGGGACGCCATCGCCGTCCTTCTTACGAACAAGGTGCAGGGGAGATGCCCACTGGCTGCTGGAAGGGCGTATGATGCCGAGCTCTCGCATGTGCTCGAATTCTGCCTTTGCGATGCGGAAGCGATCTGGTGCGAGTGGCCTGCAGCGGGAAAAGACCGGGGGTCCAGTCGTGACGATGTGGTGCTTGACGGTGTGTGGTGGTGTCGTTGCCACGTTGATGGGCTTCGTCAGCGCTGGAAACTCGCGCAGCACAGCTCTGTAAGGGCACTGGTTGGGCAGTACAGTGTATATCCGGGGGACACGTACCAGGGCCGACGAGGCGTAGGCGCGGGTCCCTGACTGGTGCACAAGGCACTCCCGCCTAAGGTCTACCGTGAATCCGTGGTGAGCCAGGAAATCAGCTCCGAGGATCGGCTGCTGTACGTCGGCGACAAGGAAAACCCACGTCAGCTTCGAATGCGGAGCGCCGCTGAAAAGGAGGGTCAGTGAGCGCTCACCGTATACGTTGATGGGCGAACAGTTGGCAGCCTCCAAGGTGCGAGAAGCAGGCGATTGTCTGTCTTTGAAGGATGTCCACCAAGAACCGCAGGCGGGAATTGTTGTCGCGGACGTAGAGTAGGCGCCGTCTGGGGCCGCGAGAGATCGGCGCTACTAGTTCCCGCGGTGTCCGTTTCCCGGCCACGAGCAAGGGGGTTCGCACCGACGCGCCCTGCTGCCAAATCGGGAATGGTAGAAACAGTAGCTACCTGGGGTCGGGGAACGGCGGCGGCTGTAGGTGTGACGGTACTGGGGCGCGTAGTCTCGTCCACGATCGCGGTTGAACCGGGGTGATGCAGGACTGCGATGGCGGGATCTGGGACGTGGTGAAGGTTCGCGGGCTGAAAGTTGTCGAACGGCAGTTGTGAGTTCGGCAACCTGTGTCGCGAGGGCTTCCAAGGTTAGAGGTGGGGGAGCGGCTACAGCTGAAACTTGTGCGGTAGTCTGGTTTTCCCATGATCCCCGGCCTTTGGGGTTTTAAAAGGGGCCCCAATAGGGAGCTTTCCGGGGGGAACGCTAAGGAAAAAAGCTTTTGAAGGTCGGGGAGAGGTGGGCACGGGGAAAAGGCTTTGGAGGCCCAGTTTTGGGGGTGGTTGGCAACGGGGGGAAAAGATTTGCTTTTGTAAGGCCCCGGGGATTTCCGAAGGGGTTTTTCGGGTTAAAAAGGCGGAGGGGAAAAGTTGGGAAGGGGGGCCAGTATCCGTTTTGGTGGGGAAAGGGGGCCGGGGCTTTTTCCCTGCGGGAAAACCTTCCCAAAAGGGCAAAGGTGGGGGGGAACTCGGGTTTTTGAAATAAGTCGGTTTTCCCCCGGGGACCAGGGGTTTGGGGCAAAAAAAGGGGCAAATTCCTCTTTTTGGGGGAAAGGTGCATGGGTAGGAGGAAATTCCGTTCCAACCGAAAAAAAACCAATTAAAAAAGGGGAAAACCAAGGGGGGGGGAAAAGGTTAAAAGGGGGTTGAAATTGGGTAAAAGGGTTTAAAAAACCCGGGGGGCAACCCGGGGTGGTTTTTTTCAAACGGCACGGAAATCAAAAATTTTTTTTTTTATATTTAAGTATTTTCGGTGGGCCCTAAAGTAAATGATTTTAAAACAAAGAACCCCCAAAAAAATAAAAAATAAAAATTTTAAGGGGGGGGGAAAAATTTAAACGTTTTTTTTTTTGAAATTTAAGGGGAATTAGATTATAAAAAGAGGGGGGAAAATTTTTTTTTTTTTTTTTTAAAAACTACCCTTTAGGGGGGGGGAAAAAAATTTGGTTGATTTTTTTTTTTTTTTTTTTTTTTTTGCGGTTTTGGCAAAAAAAAAAAAAGGGGGAGTTCATAAATATAAAGTAAAACTTTTTTTTTTTTTTTTTTTTTTTTTTTTTTTTTTTTTTTTTTTTTTTTTTTTTTTTTTTTTTTTTTTTTTTAAAAAATTTTTTTTTTTTTTTTTTTTTTTTTTTTTTTTTTTTTTTTTTTTTTTTTTTTTTTCTGTTTTTTTTTTTTTTTTTTTTTTGGGGGGGAAGTAAAGCTAGAAGGGAAGGGGGGAAAGCGGGGAGATGAGATGGGATGAGATGGGGTGAAGAAAAAAAACAATTTTAAGGATTTTCTGTTTGGGAAAACCCGGATCAAGTGCGGGGAAATCTTTTGGGGGGGGGGGGAATTTGAATGCTTGACAACGGGTTTCTGATTTAAAGGGGGGGGGGACCAGGGGGAGAGCAAAAAATTGCAGAGAAAACAGAAAAATTGGGGTGATAGTTAATAATTAGTAGATAAGTGGCGCCCCCAAGCGGGTCGGGAACGGGAAAAAACGGGTTAGTAATCATCATCATAAAAAAAAAAAAAAAAAAAAAAAAAAAAAAAAAAAAAAAAAAAAAACGAACGAACGAAACGAGGGGAAAATGGCAAAAAAAAAAGGAAACATAACAGGAACAACGAAAAAAAACGGGGTTTGGGACAAAAAAGGGAAAATAACATAAACATAAACATAAAACACAAAAAATAATAAGGTTTTTTTTTTTTTTTTTTTTTTTTTTAGGGGGTATATTTTTTTTTTTCTCCCTTTTTCCGTAGAAAAATCTCCATCCGGTCGTCCTCGGGACTCCGCGTGTCTCCCTTAGAAATTTGCACGAGGCACTTGCATAATCCCCGGGGCAATCGAGCAGAGTCCGTGCAAGTTTGTAAGTTTCAGTTCTTACCGCACCTTTTATATTTCGTCAGCGCTGCCCCAACGACCCCTAGGGGGGGCCCGAGGGGCAAAGGACTAGCCGTGGTAACAGCGGCTGCCAAAAACTTATACCTTTTTTTGAGGGATTTTCAAGAGGGCCAGCCTCTCTCCCCCGTGATTGGGGGGTCCGCGCCGCACGCCTGAGAGCTGGCAGGGGCCCGAGGTCGCTCCCCTTTGGCAATTGAGATTGCTTTTGGCTGTGCAGTGGGGATCACCCAGTTTTTGGGGTTTTTGGGAGGGTGATTTTCTGGTTTTAGGGTTTTTTTTGTTTTTTTTTTTATAGTTTTAAAAACATGGAAAAATGGCGGGATGATTATAGCTCGGGGCTTTATGTGTGCGTAAGGGGTGGGGGGGGTTATTTTTTGGGTGAGTGTGAGTTTTCTGGGCCACCATGTGTGGTTTGTTCGTGTGTTTGGGTTTGTCTAGATGTTTTTGTGTGCTCTTTTCTTGTTCGCTAGTGGGGCCCCGGGTTTGTTTTTGCTCGTTGTGTATGCGTGTGTTAAAAGGTTCCCTGCGTTGTTTGTGAAGTGTTTCTGAGGAAAAGAAGTCTAGAATTGTTTCGCCGTGTACCCCGAGTAGTGCTTTGTTCCCGTACTGATTGCATTTTTAGTTTTTTTTGGGTTTGATATAGCAACCAAATGGGAAGGTGGTATTCAAGGATAGGTTTACAGTTGTTTTTTAGAGGGCTGAGCTTTGGGTTTTTTTGGGTGCAGCATGAGAAACGTTTTAGTTTGGTGAGTGTTTTGCGTGCTTGGCGATTGTTGTGTGACGTTGATATTTAAGCCCGTGGTTGGGGAAAAGAAAGCCAAGCATGTTTCCTTGTTTGTGTAAGGGATGTTGGTGTTGTTGGCTTGAGGGGGTTTTGCGGTTTTTCGTGCTTTTGTGCATGAGTTTGAATTTTTTGATGTTTGTCTTAATTTTTCCCAAAGGTGCTCAAAGGGGTTAATGTTCTGTTTTAAACTCTTTTTGTTGGGTTTGTTTTATGAGGGGTTGGATTTGGAAAGGGGGGTGAGATTACTGTGTGATATCGTCTTTCATAGGGGAAAAATAGTTGCTGTAGGGTTTTAGGTTTTTGGCAGATTGGCTTTTTTACAGGGTTTTACAGGGGTTTGGGGAGAGAACACTTTCCCCTTGGGATCCACTTCGAGGTGGATGGGGTGCCCCGGGGTTGAGCCCCGGGGGGTATTGGGGGAGTCCCGGGTTTCCCGGGGAAACTACAGAGGGAGGCGTGTGAGGGTGTAGGGAGTTGTAATTTGGGGTTTTAAATTTTTATTTGAGGCCCTCGGCCAGGGCCTCCCAAAGGGCCTTTCTGAAAGTCTCTTAGTATAATGTTAAAACTTGGGGTTTTTAGCGAGGGCCGAGAGCAATTCCCAAAGCGGGGGGCGATAGCACTTCGGCCCCCGGGGTGGGGGAAAGCCCTGTTGCCCCTGTTGGTTTGTTGTTTTTTTCCAAGTGTGTGGTTTAAATCTGCTGTTATTAGCCCCTCTAGAGTTTCCCGGGAAATTCCAGCAATGAGATGGGGCGATAGTTTTCCCAAACCCCATGTACTGGGCTTCCCCGACTTCGGAATGAGGGTGATGGTGGCGTGTTTGAATTTGTTTGGGGGGAAAAATCCTGTAGCCAGTGGGCCCCGTTAAAAGAGGGGGGTAACCTTTTCGGACATTATGGGTGGCAGATGTTCTATAATTGTTTTGTTTATGTTGCTTGCTCCGGTGTTTTGTTTTTGGTCTGTTTTATGGTGTTTTAATTTCTTCTTTTTAGGAAGGGTGGGAGAGGGGGCTGGCCCCCTGGGAGGTTTGGGTTTTGTTTTAAGATGTTTTTTGGGAGAAATTTTGTTTTTGTGGGTTTGGGGTAGGTAGTGTGTTAAATCGGCTCTGTAGGGGGGGTCAAAAACGGGCCCTTTCGGTGGGGGAGATTTTGGAAAAATTTTGTTGCCAGAATCCGTGGGGAGCTCCATCTCCCCCACCCAGGGCAACCTTCTGTCTGTGTGTGTTGTACGGTATGTGTTGGTTTTTTGTTTTTTCACCCCATGAGCTTTTGAAGGAGCTCCAAAATTTTTTGGGGTCCTTTGGGGTTTTGACATAGTCTCTGTTTCTAAGAGTCCCAGTGTTTTTTGTTTATTACTTTAATTTGTGTGTTATTGCGTTTTGGGGGTTTTCCCGTATTTTTGGCGTAGTTGTGCGTCCCAGGCCCCCTGTTATTGAAAGGTCGTGTAAAATGCCTGTATTGTATTTTAAAACAATTTTGACGGGTGTGTTTTTCTGTAGTGAGGGATGGTTTTGTTTTTTTTTGGGGATTTTGGCCCCTCCGGGCCGTCTGTATGTCGTGTCCACTGTTCAAGGGGGTGTTTATTGTGTGTGTGGGTTGCCCTCGAGATCATTACTTGTTTTTTTTCAAGTGCGGGGGGGAAACCCCCCCCAGTTTGCATTTTTAAAGGTTTCTCGGGTTGTTTTGGGATCATGTAGGGTTTTTTTGAAAGTTTGGGATGCCCGGGAGGGCGCGGGATGTATATCGTTGTTGTTATATGGTGGTGAGGTGTGCTAGGGGGTTTTGAAAGGACTATGTGGTGTGGTTGCTTGTTTTGTGGGTAATGTAAGTTGGTTTTGTGGACCGAGGTGTGTCAGTCTCCTTTTTGTATGTATGAGGCCGGCCTCTGCCTATGTGTTGGTGGGGGTTGTATCCAAATAGGGGTGGTTTGCTTTAAGCTCCCAGGATTATATTGGTTTTTTTTTTGTTCGGGGCGCGGATGTCGGGTTCTGGTAGTATGGTCTAGGGGGGGTGGGTATAGTGTTGCCATATGTGGGCCCTTTGTGGGTGTTTTTTTCGACTCCCAAGAGGTCGAATGGAAGTTGTTGGTTTTTTGTTTTGGTTTGTTTTTGATTGCTATAGCTCGCCACGTTTTTGTCTTGTGACTGTTGGAAGAGTAGATTGTGTATGTGAAAATTTTAAGGGGTTAGTTTTTCTTGACCCGGCTGTTTATGAGGAGAATGTGGGTCGTGTTTGGGGAGGTTTTTGCAGATTTTCGTTTTTCCGTTTTTTCCTGTAAGACGTTTTTTTGTATGATGGTGAGGCGTGAATGTATGGGGAAAAGTCCCTGTTGTTTGTCTGTTTATTGGGGTTTGTGATGAGGTGCCCTTTTGGGTTTTTGTGAATTTTCTGTATATTCATATGGTGTTGTCAATGTTTATTTCCCTTTCCAAGAGGTGTCATGTATTTTTGAGTAAAACCATTTTATGCTGCTCTGTTTTGGTCATGACCACTTGATGGGGTTTCTTTCTGATTTCTTCCCCAATTTCCTCTTTTCCCAGAGTATGTATTTTTTTTTGGGGGTTTTTCTGCGAACACGTATGCCTAAAACCCGGGGGGTCAACTGCTGCCGTCCATGGGGCGTTCCCAACCATCCTGTCTCTGTGACTTTCTGGGACTTTTTTTTAAAACCGGAGATGGTGGTGGTGGGCCGGGGAGGTATGGCGGTTTCCCTGGGGGGGTTTTTGGTGATGGGCCCGGGGAAGGTCTGGGGGACCTCCATGGGAGGGTCTGCTAGTGGTGTTTTGGTTCCTTTGGCCAAACTGGGGCGTCGGGCTTAGGATTGTCACGGGGGTGGTTGGGAGATCTGGGGGTCTTCATAAGTTGCTTCCCCGGGAAAACATCATGTGATGACTCCCCTGAGGCTAAGGGGTAGTGTCTGGAGTTTTAGCAGGGGGCGGGATCACCTTTAGATCCCCAGGATCGCCTCCCCCAATCAAGCTCAGGAAGGTTATTTCTTGCTGGGGCCCCTCCTTGGCGGGGTGCCAAAAGCCTTTTTCGGGGGCAATGAGGTTCGCTGTGAGCTGCAGGAGAACAATCATGATTTCTTTGGAGAGACGTTTGGGAGGGCTAAGTGGGTGGCAGGTTTTGTTGGTTGTCTTGGTCTTTAAAGTCCTGCCGGACTTGGGGTTAGGGGTTTCCAGCATTGGTGGGAGCATGGACGTCCCGCCTGCCTTTTTCGCCCCTACCTTAAAAAGGGCCCAGTTCTTTCTCTTTTCCTTTTTTTTTTCTTTTTGCTGTGAGGTTTCATAGCCTCTTTTCTTATAGGGGAATGTTGGCGAAGGTGCGGTGGTCACCGCCCCAATTCAGGCATTTCTTCACATTACTTCTGCAGTCCCTGTAAGAGTGTGTGGAGGCCGCATTCAGAGCACCCGGGCTCTTTGTTCCTTGCATTGGGTTTTGAGTGTCCATGCCATGCATTCATCACTGCCTGGTGGCTGAAGGGTCAAATTCTATTTGCCAAGGGGCACAAAAAGGTTAAAAAGGGAGATACCCTTTTCCCCTTTATGTTCTTTGGCACCTGGGGCTCTGGAAGCGGGCTTTCAGGAGATATGGCTTTTCAAACAAACACGTTTTTTGACATGGGGGTCGGGGGCCTGCCATGATCTCGCGGGGAAGGCGACTCAGGTTCGTTAAACCCCGTGTCCCGTCCAGTCTTTTGAATACCAGCGGAGCTTGGGCCTTTATGTCGGGGGGGAGCCAGGAGTGAACCCCAGGTTTTTTTAGCATTCAACTGTTGTGGGGAGAAATTCTTTGGGCATGGTCGTGTCATCGATAAAAGCAAGATACCTTCAGATTTTTGGGATACCGGAGTACTCTGACATTGGCCCCAAAAAGGCCTTGGCAAGGGCCCTCCCGCGGTTTGGGGCCGGGGGGCCCCCTTTAGAAATTATTTTTCCTTAATCATTTTAAAAGAGTGAGGCGAGGGGAGATGGGGGGTGAGGTGTTGAAAAGAGATGAAAGTTAGGGAAAAAAGGAAAAAAGGTCCTGGACTCGACCCCCCCTAGTGACAGTCTGGTGGGGTTCTCCGCACACAGAGGGTCGGAGTTTATGTGTTGGGGGACTCCCTTGCTGCCAAAACCCTTTCATAAAGGGACAGTAGGTGAAGCGCACCCGACAAAAAAGCCGGGGGGATTTATTAGGCCGGTGGGCCCCAAGAAGGGGAAGAAGTTTTTGTAGGGGAAAAAAGCACCTACAGGTCACCCCCGACTGCTGGGGCCCCCCTATACAGGTTTCCCTGTGATAGAGAGAGCTGCGGGGGCGGGGGGGGGTGTAATGTTCCCTTTCACCGTCATAGTCAACAAAAAAAAACCGCTGAGGGGTGCAAAGCAAATACTCTGAAGACAGAGATGATTTAAGATCATTTACGTTTTTGGGGAGGTAGAATAGCAAAAAAGATTCGCGGCCCCGATTGAGGTCCCGTCCCAGGGTGGGGTCAAAGACACTTTGAGGTTCTGTTTTGCTATTATGGTTACTCTCTTGGGATTGACTGGGCTCGTGGGGAACTATAATTTTTTTGGGTGGTGCTCCTTTTTTGGGGCCGCGCCCATTTTTTAAAAAGAAAACCTGTCCCCCACACGGGCAGAAGGCAATCAGGGGGACCTGGGACCGCCCACTTTACCGAGAAAACATCGCGGGAAAGGGCCCGGGGTAGTTTGGGAAGGGGACCAAACACGGCAAGCTACTGCCCCCCCCGAGTCCAGAGACCCGTCAGAAGGGCAGCAGTCCCAAGATGAACTTGACAATATTTTGAGTTATATATATATAATATATATATATATATAATTTTATATATATATATAATAATATATATATATTAAAATATAATTTTCTGTGCATACACTAGGCCTATGGTGTTTTGTGTGGGCGGGCCCCCGGGACATATATATATGGAGGGGGGAAAGGGAAAAGAGAAGTGTATATTTGAACATATATGCACATTATATGTAGTACTTTTTTCATATAAAAAGTAAAACGTTTAAAAATACAAAAACACACTTTTCC
>NW_023646430.1:0-7662 GCF_015228065.2 Penaeus monodon
GGTCTCCACAGGGTAAGAGGAGTTAGACAATGGTGTCCAGAAGAAGCTGAGGAGAAAGCTCCGAGACCTAAAGTAACATGTCATGGTTGTGGTGAAGTCGGGCACATCGGACCACGTTGCCCTAAAAACCCTTTTGCTTTCAAACGACAATCTAGTTCTACCATCAATTTTTCATTTGATGACAACTCGCCTGGTAAATTCTTAACTTGTGGCACCATCAATGGTTCTTGGTTCTCGGCAAAGCTCCGAGATTCCGGCTGTTCTTGTTATTGCTGCTGAACACTTACTCCAGGATGTTGACCTGACATCATGTCAGTGGACTAGAGTTTTCTTATTATCTTGGGCATACAGACACTTTCCCTCTAGTTAAATGTTTCATTCGATGTCCATATTATGTTGGATGGGTTAAAGCTGTAAGGGCAGAAATCAAAGTTTGCTCTGTGTTAATCGGGAACATTCCAGGTGTTAAAAGATCATAACCCTGATGCTGTTACTAGTAAATCTACTACCAGTTGAGCTGTGTCTGACCATATTGAAACTATACCGTGTACTGTACCAGTTACACAAATGACTAATGTTACTGATGAATATGTTGAAGCAGTTGAAACTAGATCATGTAAAATTAAGAGAGTCCATCCTCTAGTATTAGCAAAGTTAGAAGCTCTCAATATCACACCTTCGGAATTGGTCAAACTCCAGTCAACTTGTCCATCTTTGTCAGGTGTCAGGTGCAAAGCTAATGCTGGGGAAACAGAAAACATGCGCGATGGCTGGTGTGTATAAATATGAGGTAAGGAATGGTTTGATCTACGGCTCCCGTGTGAATTGCAAATTCTGTGAAAGGCGAAACCTCTCTGGTTGTAGCTGCTGACTGCCGGAAGATAATTCTCAGTCTAGTGCATGAAAGTCCACTTGCAGCCATTTCTCACACCGTAAGACAGAAATTAAGGTAAGAGAACAATTTTATTGGCCTGGAATGGGTGCTGACATCAAAGACAACTGCAGTCTTGTGAGAAGTGCTAGAGAATGTCCAGTAAAGTCATGATAAATCCAGCCCCATTACAGCCAAAACCTTTTATGACAAACTTTTCTCGTGTTGCGATCCCTAACACACTCCAGGTAAAAGACATTGATTCAGTGTCTGTAGCCAAGGCTTTACTAGTGATTTTCTCTGGTAGGCATTCCCAGGGAGATACGCTCACAGAGCTATGCAGTTTACTTCCAAATTAAGGGTGAGTTCCACAAGTTCCTCAATAAAAAGCCCCTTTTCACAACTTACCCTCATAGTTGTAACGGCAGGATGTATACAACGATTTTCCATCCACAGGCTAATGGCATGGTTGAGAGGACCGATTGGTGGTGAAAAACGCCCTAACCACTCTACTGGTGACTTTGCCTCATGATTGGGATGAACTGCTTCCCTATGTTCGTCTTGCTTTTAATACAGCTGTTTCATAGGTCTACAGGAGAACAACCATTGTACCTTGTAATGGGTCACCATGGAAGCTTTCCTCAGGTAAACACAAACTATATGGAGGTGGATCCAGAAGCTGCATATGTCCAGCAGCTACAGGAAGCTCGACGTATTGCTACAGAAACGTCCGTCCAGGCCTGTGAAAAATGGACCAGGTATTACAATAGGCACATAAACAAAAAAAAAAAAAAAAAAAAAATGTGGCTGATATAGGTGACCTTGTACTCTTAAAGATTTTTTCTAAACAGGGAGGTAGACGACGTCGTACTGTACTTGGTCCTAAGGACCAACCGAGTGGTGGTGAAAAACGCCCTAGCCACTCTACTAGACTTTCCCTCATGAGTGGGATGAACTGCTTCCCTATGTTCGTCTACTGTTAATACAGTTGTTCATAGGTCTACAGAACAACCATTGTACCTTGTAATGGTCACCATGGAAGCTTTCCTCAGGTAAACACAAACTATATGGAGGGGGATCCAGCGGCTACAAGAAGCTCGATGCATTGTTGCAGAAACGTCCCCCCAGGCCTGTGAAAAATGGACCAGGGATTACAATAAGCACACAATCAAAAGAAAGTTTGCGGCTAATATAGGTGACCTTGTACTCTTTAAAGATTTTTCTAAATAGGAAGGTAGACGACGTCGTACTGTACTTGGTCCTAAGTGGTTTGGCCCTGCAAGGATTATCAAGTCACTGGGTCCGTGACAAGGATCATTAAGGATCTTGCTCCTCCACAGACGGAACGCAAGCTTCGTCTCAATCAGTTACGTCCCTTCGACGTCAGTGATGAGCTGCACTTTCCACAGTCTATGGGAGATGGTGAGGCTAATGGTTACCCTTCCCCAACAGATGATCCAGACATTCCTGACGATCTTGCTGAAGTGCTGTTACTCTCTGGCTGCCGTGTACCTAACAAGCTATAATCTTACAGGATGCCTCGAAAGGGCTGTGACCTGCTTCCTCTTTTGTTGCTTTTGAGTTTTGAACTGCACATTATTTATGTATCTTTTAGTTCTGTTTTGTTTGTTGTATATATATATATATATTATATATATATATATATAGATAGATAGATATATTTCTGTTTTATTTATTTAAAACTATTACCTTGATCTTATCCCTGCTCATCATATTTTCTTACTGTACTGTATTTTTTTTTTTTCATTTCATTGTTTGATATTGTTTGTCTTATGGCCTTGTCTGGCCTGTTTTTTTTTTTTTTTTTTTCTATTGCTTTACCCTTCCTTGGTTTTTGTTTATTTTGAGTTTCTTTTAATTTTAGGTTGTATTCTGGTTTTTAGATATATTTATTGCACAGATATCTTTTCATTTGTATGCAAATTGTGTTCACAGCTAAGTCTATGTACTAATTCAGCTCTTTTCGCAGGGTGTTGCCGTTATACGCTAGTCCAGCCGCAGTTATGGTTGGTATTAGAGGGCAGGTGTCGGCGTCTGTCCATGGTCGTGTCTCGCTCGTCCCTCTTCTCAGGACCTGTAGTGGCGGCCGTTGTCCTCTGTCGTGGGTGGTCGGCTTCCGATCGCTCCTCTCGTGGCCCGGTGCCTGCCGATACGTTCTGGAGTGAATGGGCCGGACCGAGCGTGAGGGACCGCCGGAGAAAGTTAGAAGCCTTCGACGAACGTTGACGATGGAGAGGAGAAGATCGAAGTCAGGAGGGGAGGGATGATGTAGTGAAAGAAACTGCTGCATCTCTCTCTGTTGCCGGTGACGGAGCCCGTATCCGTGAATGCGGCTGCCTCTCGCCACCTGAATATACTTTAAAGAGAGTATTGACAATCCAGTGATTGTAGTTTTACTTTATGTTCAGTTTGGCTTTTTAGCTTGTGTGATGTTTGCCTTTTTATGTTCAGTTTGCCTTTTATCTTGTGTGATGTTTGCCTTTTTAGCTTGTGTGATGTGTGTGCATGTGTTGATTCTTTTAATCTTTTATCTCGTCCTCATTTTACTCTTTTTTTCTAAAGTTAGTATTCTATTTATTTTCCTCCTTTTAATGATTTGTATTTTCCTGTGTTCCTGTAGTCCTTTACTGTCAATTTTACTTAATTTCCAGCATCTTTATCACTTCGTAATCTTTTGGTTATCGTTTTATCTTCTAATTATTTTTACTATCCTTATTTAATTGGTTACGGGGAAGCTTTAATATAACTCGTTCATAGAGACCGTGCGCGCCCTCTAACTTTAAAAGGGGCCGCACATTGTACTGGGGCTCTCTTTTCTCTTATCTTGAGAAGCTTAACATCTCCTTGCGCGGCGTCTCTTTTGCCGTGTGACTGAGGATTTGGATGCTGATTTCTTTTCGCCTGGATATTTTGTAAGTACGTGGCCAAGTGCACATGCTATACATACAAACTGAATTAAGATAATCTGGTGCCTAAATTAATGTATAAATGATCAGAATTCTCTTGTTTACCCCCACCCTCAGTCAGTTTTATTTGTTCATGATTCTCTGCTGTCTTGCTTATTTCATTTTATCCATTTTTTTTTTTTTTTTTTTTTTTTTTTTTTTTTTTTTTTATCTTACCCAGTATCTGTTGTAAGGTTTTAAATATTAGAAAATGAGAGTCAGACTCGGGGACGCAATCACCCAAACGAAGCCTAAAGAATAAGGTTGGCAGTACTGCAGCCCTACACCATGGCACGCCCGCTACCACTAGCCAGGGGCGTTGCAAATCACTACAACTATATATTTTATGGTGGACAGTCAGTGGGAGTGATTGTAGAAAGCCGGTTGGCTTTATCAGTTCACTGTACCTGTTACAACAATGACTAATGTTACTGATGAATATGTTGAAGCAGTTGAAACTAGATCATGTAAAATTAGAGAGTCCATCCTCTAGTATTAGCAAAGTTAGAAGCTCTCAATATCACACCTTCGGAATTGGGCAAACTCCAGTCAACTTGTCCATCTTTGTCAGGTGTCAGGTGCAAAGCTAATGCTGGGGAAACAGAAAGACATGCACGATGGCTGGTGTGTATAAATATGAGGTAAGGAATGGTTTGATCTACGGCTCCCGTGTAAATTTGCAAATTCTGTGAAAGGCGAAACCTCTCTGGTTGTAGCTGCTGACTGCCGGAAGATAATTCTCAGTCTAGTGCATGAAAGTCCACTTGCAAGCCATTTCTCACACCGTAAGACAGAAATTAAGGTAAGAGAACAATTTTATTGGCCTGGAATGGGTGCTGACATCAAAGACAACTGCAGGTCTTGTGAGAAGTGCTAGAGAATGTCCCGTAAAGTCATGATAAATCCAGCCCCATTACAGCCAAACCTTTTATGACAAACTTTTCTCGTGTTGCGATCCCTAACACACTCCAGGTAAAAGACATTGATTCAGTGTCTGTAGCCAAGGCTTTACTAGTGATTTTCTCTGGTAGGCATTCCAGGGAGATACGCTCACAGAGCTATGCAGTTTACTTCCAAATTAAGGGGTGAGTTCCACAAGTTCCTCAATAAAAAGCCCCTTTTCACAACTTACCCTCATAGTTGTAACGGCAGGATGTATACAACGATTTTCCATCCACAGGCTAATGGCATGGTTGAGAGGACCGATTGGTGGTGAAAAACGCCCTAACCCACTCTACTGGTGACTTTGCCTCATGATTGGGATGAACTGCTTCCCTATGTTCGTCTTGCTTTTAATACAGCTGTTCATAGGTCTACAGGAGAACAACCATTGTACCTTGTAATGGGTCACCATGGAAGCTTTCCTCAGGTAAACACAAACTATATGGAGGTGGATCCAGAAGCTGCATATGTCCAGCAGCTACAGGAAGCTCGACGTATTGCTACAGAAACGTCCGTCCAGGCCTGTGAAAATGGACCAGGTATTACAATAGGCACATAAACAAAAAAACAAAAAAAAAAAAAAAAAAAAAATGTGGCTGATATAGGTGACCTTGTACTCTTTAAAGATTTTTCTAACAGGGAGGTAGACGACGTCGTACTGTACTTGGTCCTAAGGACCAACCGAGTGGGGGAAAAAGCCCTAGCCACTCTACTAGACTTTCCCTCATGAGTGGGATGAACTGCTTCCCTATGTTCGTCTTACTGTTAATACAGTTGTTCATAGGTCTACAGAAAACCATTGTACCTTGTAATGGGTCACCCATGGAAGCTTTCCTCAGGTAAACACAAACTATATGGAGGGGGATCCAGCGGCTACAAGAAGCTCGATGCATTGTTGCAGAAACGTCCCCCCAGGCCTGTGAAAAATGGGACCAGGGATTACAATAAGCACACAATCAAAAGAAAGTTTGCGGCTAATATAGGTGACCTTGTACTCTTTAAAGATTTTTCTAAATAGGAAGGTAGACGACGTCGTACTGTACTTGGTCCTAAGTGGTTTGGCCCTGCAAGGATTATCAAGTCACTGGGTCCTGTGACAAGGATCATTTAAAGGATCTTGCTCCTCCACAGACGGAACGCAAGCTTCGTCCTCAATCAGTTACGTCCCTTCGACGTCAGTGATGAGCTGCACTTTCCACAGTCTATGGGAGATGGTGAGGCTAATGGTTACCCTTCCCAACAGATGATCCAGACATTCCTGACGATCTTGCTGAAGTGCTGTTACTCTCTGGCTGCCGTGTACCTAACAAGCTATAATCTTACAGGATGCCTCGAAAGGGCTGTGACCTGCTTCCTCTTTTGTTGCTTTTGAGTTTTGAACTGCACATTATTTATGTAATCTTTAGTTTGTTTTGTTGTTGTATATTTGTATATATATATATATATATATATAGATAGTAGTGATAGATAGATTTCTGTTTTATTTATTTAAAACTATTACCATGATCTTATCCCTGCTCATCATATTTTCTTACTGTACTGTATTTTTTTTTTTTCATTTTATTGTTTGATATTGTTTGTCTTATGGCCTTGTCTGGCCCGTTTTTTTTTTTTTTATATTGCTTTTACCCTTCCCTTGTTTTGTTTTATTTGAGTTTCTTTTAATTTTAGGTTGTATTCTGGTTTTAGATATATTTATTGCACAGGATATCTTTTCATTTGTATGCAAATTGTGTTCACAGCTAAGTCAAATGTACTAATTCAGCTCTTTTCGCGGGGTGTTGCCGTTATACGCTAGTCCAGCCGCAGTTATGGTTGGTATTAGAGGGCAGGTGTCGGCGTCTGTCCATGGTCGTGTCTCGCTTGTTCCCCCTTCTCAGGACCTGTAGTGGCGGGCCGTTGTCCTCTGTCGTGGGTGGTCGGCTTCCGATCGCTCCTCTCGTGGCCCGGTGCCTGCCGATAAGTTCTGGAGTGAATGGCCGGACCGAGCGTGAGGGGCCGCCGGAAAAGTTAGAAGCCTTCGACGAACGTTGACGATGGAGAGGAGAAGATCGAAGTCAGGAGGGGAGGGATGAGTAGTGAAAGAAACTGCTGCATCTCTCTCTGTTGCCGGTGACGGCGGCGGGCCCCCTCGCCACCTGAATATACTTTAAAGAGAGTATTGACAATCCAGTGATTGTAGTTTTACTTTTTGTTTTAGTTTGGCCTTTTTAGCTTGTGTGATGTTTGCCTTTTTTTGTTCAGTTTGCCTTTTATCTTGTGTGCCTTTTTAGCTTTTGTGTGGTGTGCATGTGTTTATTCTTTTAATCTTTTATCTCGTCCTCATTTTACTCTTTTTTTCTAAAGTTAGTATTCTATTTATTTTCCTCCTTTTAATGATTTGTATTTTCCTGTGTTCCTGTAGTCCTTTACTGTCAATTTTACTTAATTTCCAGCATCTTTATCACTTCTAATCTTTTGGTTATCGTTTTATCTTCTAATTATATTTACTATCATTATTTAATTGGTTAAGGGGAAGCATTAATATAACTCGTTCATAGAGACAGTGCGCGCACTCTAACTTAAAAGGGCCGCAAAATTGTACTGGGGGTCTCTTTTCTCTTATCTTGAGAAGCTTAACATCTCCCTTTCGCGGCGTCTCTTTTGCCGTGTGACTGAAGATTTGGATGCTGATTCTTTCCGCCTGGATATTTGTAAGTTTCGTGGCCAAGTGCACATGCTATACATCAAACTGAATTAAGATAATCTGGTGCCCAAATAATGTATAAATGATCAGAATTTTCTGTTTACCCCCACCCTAGTCAGTTTTTTTTGTCAGATTCTCTGCGTCTGACTTTCTTTTTTTTTTTTTTTTTTTTTTCCCGTCAGTTTTTTTAAAAAATT
>NW_023646431.1:0-7662 GCF_015228065.2 Penaeus monodon
AATAAATAAATATATAATATTAAAAATATAATAAAATAAAATAAAAATATATAAATATAATATATATATTATATATATATTATATATATATATAATATATATGTAAAATTATTTTGTGTGTGTGTGTGTGTGGGGTGTGTGTGTTGTGTGGGGTGTGTGTGTGTGTGTATGTGTGTGCTTATATATATATATATATATATATTTTTAATATATATATATATATAATATATATAATATATATGATATATAATATATATTATATATATAATATAAAATATAAGCCACACACACACACACACACACTCACATTTATATATTATATATATATATATATAATTATATAATATATAAATAATATTATAAATTATAATTATATAAAAATATTACAATACATATATTATATATTACAAAGAGAAATATAAAAATAATATATATATATATATTATATAATATATATATATATAAATAAAATGGTGTATATAAAATATATATAATATATATATATATATATATATATATATATTATAATATAATATAAAATAATTATTATAATATAAAATAAAATAAAAAACACACACACCCCACACAAAACACCACAAAACAGACAACACCACACACACACACACACACACACACACACACACACACACACACACCACACCCCACACACACATATATATATATATTAATATATATATTATATATATATATTACATATCATATATATATATAATCATGTATATATATGTATATATGTATATAAATGTGTATATAAATATATATATTATACTATATTATGTATAAATATAATTATATATATATTATGTATAAATATAATAATATATATATATGTATAATATTACATATATATAACACACACACACACACACGCACACACACACACACACACATACACATACCCTACCATACACATACAGTACAAACACACACAATATATATATGTGTATATATATATTATACATATATCTATATATATATATATATATAATATATAATATATATATATATATCTATGTTAATAGAATATATAGTACATATATATGTATATATATTCATATAATATAATATATATATATATATATATATATATTATATATATAATATTATCTAGTATATATAATATATCAAATATAATATATATATATATATTATATTATATATATATATATATATATATATATATATATAATCTTTATCATCATCATTCAATGGGTTGTCCCACGGGCCTCCTCCACCCAGAATGTCTCGCAAAAGACAACCTGATGGACATGGTCATCCTAGGAAGCGGCTAGGTGCCCATAGAACCTGAGTTGGGCAATCCTGGATTATGCAAGTAACAGTCCCATGCCAGTCTCACGGTGTAGCCATGCCAACTGTATCCCCCATATACATCCGGTGAAGATACCTTGTTCAAAAGGCATCACGACGCTTCATAGAGCACACTGGCGATATCAGGCCTTGATGACACATATCTTCGTCCTTCTGCATAGGTACCGACATCTCCAATGCTCTTGTTGATCAGGTTCATGGCTCCCTGTTGGCCAGGCCAATCCGCCTTCTGACTTTTTGGTCTGACAGCCCAAGATATGGTACTATTTTACCAAGGTATACAAAGCTCTCTGTGCTTCAATGTCCCTCACCGCAAGCATTGATCATGGGAATGGGCCCCCAAATCCTGAATCTTCGTCTTGGTCCAGAGATCTCAGGCTGAAGAGCTTCCGCCTCATACTTAATACATCAAGAGCGCCACAGAGACTCCAGGACTCATAGGATTGCATATCATCGTCAATGTTGAGGTCTGAGACTTTGATATTGCCCAGGGTTGCCCCACTGACTTTGGGCTATACTCTGCCCATTATCCAGTTTCATGCAGGTGTGAAAAGTACTGGTGCAGGGACATAACACAGCTTTGTCTCACACCCTGATTTACAGGAAGAAGTTTGACAGGCCCCCATCAACACATAACAGCACTCTCAGTATACCGGTATTAGCTTGCTATTAGGCCAATATCCTGTTGGAATTCCTCGAGTCTCAGGATCTCAATAGCAATTCACTATGCACCGAGTCAAATGCTTTCTTGAAGGTCGATGTAGCTGCGAAGCAACCCATGGGAAACTCACGACGGCGTTCCACAATTCTTGAAGCGCTATTATTCGGTCTATTGTGACTTGCCAGAGGAATTCAGACGCTCCGGTATATTCTGCCTATTAGGTTGTCCGTGGATCCTGTTCTTCAAAGAATGTGGTATTGCTGAGCAGTGTAATGCCATGGTAGTGGCTACAATCCCAACGATCGCCCTTTCCCCTTTCCAGCCTGGGATGACCACGCCCCTCAGCAGGTCAGGGGGGATGGTACCAGACTGCCAGATGGCAGTCAAGACTGCATGCAAGCCTCAACATAGGTTCACCCCCAGCCTTTAAAAGTTTAGCCGGGATATCACATATGACTCGCTTTCCCACACTATCAGCTTGGAAAATCGCCATCCTACCCTCTGTTTAGGGTAGGACGTTCCTACACTGAATGGTTGGGTCCAGCGCAGGTACATGGTGATACCACTTGCATCCAAGCTAACTTTTGGAGGTTCTTACCTGTACAAACTGCTCAAAATACCTTCAACAATGATCTGAAGAATCTATCCGTCCAACTGAGCGGAAACTGCAGTCATCTGTGAGGATGGGCTTAGAGTTCACAGCTATTCTCATGGCTTGGAGGCAGGGATAAATGTCATTTCCAATAAATGCCTTCAACCTCCACTCAAGATTCCTGATGAACTGTTCCTTCCCTTCTCATCCATTGTCCGAGCCCAAAAGTGACTCAAGAAACCTGATTGCCATCACAGCCATGCACTGCTTTTACTGCCTCCAATGTCTGCAGAGAGTATAGGAATTCTGCTTTCCTTGGTGTACGGTTCAAGACTCCTGTGCTACTTTGAGTATTTTTGCACTTGTAAGAGCTCCCACAGAGCAATTCTTGTCCATCAGGTTATCAAGTTCTGTGAGAATTATTAGAGATCTGCCTACAGGCACACTCCACCTCCCTCAGTCCGTATTGAAACCCCCCCCTAAGGAAGCTGCCTTGCGGCGGGGGGGGCTTGAGGTGCCCAAATTGACATCTGGTGACCAGAACCAGAGGGCTACCCATACTGGGAAGTGGGTCACCATTGAGGTGATGAGACAAATGCTTCCTGGTGAAACCAAGGCTACGAGGGGTGGTGGACCCACCCCTGGATTCATATCCATCTATGACCAGGGAGAACTCTCCCACATGTGTTTGCCGTGTGTGGCACATCCGCGTATTACCAGGGACAGGAGTCCTGAGGATATGAGTGATGCTGCAGGCTGTGAACCCTGCGCTAGTGACACTCCTCTTTGGTCATACTATTCCTGGTTATACGGGTGGCTAGATCAAGACCCGGTCAAGTGGCATCGGCTGATGTCAATCATGGCTAGTGGTCAAACAGGCACTGTCCTCGGTAGCATATAGTCCCGAGAACCTGCCCTCATTACTGTATATAGTGGCTGCGTATATTGCCTCAATTACTCCTGTGGCGGTTGTAGATTTGATCCCCAACTATAGCTTCCCCTTTACATTGTGTGTTTGGGTGTGGTGATGAAATGAGATTCTAATTTGTTATGAATACTACAAATTTACAAAGATCTAGCTCTCCGACGCCTATGCAATCCCCCGACCATTCCCTCTGGACATCACATGTTGTCACTCTGGAACCTTTTCCAGCTTACAAAGGGCAAAATGAGTAATCGCAATGGTCCCGTGAAATGTCCCAAACCCAGGTACAAATACCTAGTAGTGAAGACGCATTGCTGGTGTAATCAAAATCATAGGAATCTGGATATTTTTTGAGTACTATCGAAATAGTTTGAGGTAGGTCATGTGATCCTCGCATCACCCACATACAAGATGTAGTACCTGAATAATTGAGGATTTCGTCACAGATGGTAGTAGACTGTCCTGCGTGCAATATGCGACATCCCTGGGGCTCAAGTTTCATGTTCTCCTCACACATAAACCCTCATCAGTGTAAGAGACTGTCTTTTCCTGAGCCTGATGAGGTGTATTCTGAGGAGAAACTGTCAGAGTAACTAGAGAAATTTAATAGTAGTGGCAGTAAAACGTATTTTAAGAAGAAGTTGATGCTTGGAAACGTCAACACCAGCTCTCCTTCTAACTTTTAACTTGGTCCTATAAGAATCAACTACCTCAAGGTAAAGCCTATGGACCCAACCTATGCCGGTGCTTCTCACTGCAAGGGTTATAGTGGCATGGAGCCACTCTTGCATTTTGGAAAATAGACAACCAAGAGTCTGTGTCAAGTGTAGTACAAACAGTCATCAAGGAGATGACATTGTTTAGGTCCACAATATACTGTTACCACTGCAATACGTTCATGAGTTTTCTTCAAGCAGTAAAAAGTATCAAATTTAGAAAGTAGTGGTAATAAGAGCAAGGGAAATTAATATTTCCAGAGGCAAAGTGCAACGTGCCTGTGTGCTGTTTGCACGGCCAGGTAAATCCTTTAACTATCGATTGTAACCCATCCTCCTTTCCCTCAGACTTGCCATCCTCGGTGGCTTCTTACCCACACACTCTGCCACTTCCTTGAACTCAGTCCCCATTGCTGAAAACTGCCTCTGGTGAATTTGTTCCACCAGACGGATCAGGAGTTGTGAAGGTTCTATTAAGGAGACATCTTCCTCCCAAAGAAGGTCTTCGAGCCATCAGAAGGCTCCAGAGGCCTCAACGGTCCCGCCCGCTGCCACACATCCCAGGGGCCTCTGGGCTAGGCAGAATCCTAAAGAAAGGCTCGGGACCCCACTTGCCCCAAGCCAAAAAATTTTTCCTTTTTGGACCTGTCGGCAAAGGACTCCAGCTGCCACCACATCCACGGGGGCCTCTGCTGCTGGGCAGAATGCCCTGAAGCAAAGCTCAGGTCCGTTTTTTGCCCAGGCAAAGAATCCTAAACCTGTCAAGGGAACCTGTGGAAACTATTTCCACGGGTAAACAACCAAAAAAGGGTCTCCCAGATCCGGGAAAAGGGGACAGCCTAAAGGTGTGGGAAAAACCTTGACCCGGTGCTGCCAAACACCTAGGGAAGAAAAAGTTAAGAATTGGATCCCTAATTCCAAATGGAACTGTCAGGGAATTCATGAAAAATGGAAAAACTGCAAATCTGATAGCTTCATGAAACCCTATTTTGGGTATGCTACAAGAGATTATGACAGGGAAAACTTCCGATTTCCCTGAGAGGATTCCAAATTCAAGCCCATTATGGGACTTTGATAATGGACCTCATGGGGAGTACAGTATTGGTGGGTCAAGGATATTCCCTTCCAGGCCATCCCCCTGCAGACAACACTCAGGTGAAGGCTTGAGAATGGGCCCTTGACCACCTTACACTTTTGCACCCATCTACCCTTCCCCACATAATCTCAACAAGATGATTTGGAAAGGGATTACTTGGGCAGTTGCCACATCCATTTCTACTCTTGGGAGATTAAATGGTCGGCATCACCTCTGGGGAGACACTTTGGCACCCTCGGGAGGGCTTGGAGTCCTTGTCCTAAGAGAGATGCATTTTACTAAAGTGACACTCCCACACTTTTCCAAATTCAACTGGAAATTCCTGTCAGTGGCTCACCTGTTTTACAATAATTTCATTTGGGCAGGTCATGGAAGGACCACTTCCAAATTTACTTTTGGGGGAGGTGAAGGGTATTCCACCAATGGAATGCAGAGACCTTGAACATGCGGACGGAATCTTTTTAGATCAACTGCAGTATTTCAAGGGATCTGTGAATATTTCCAGTGTTTTCAAGAGGCTGTTAATCACTTAAACACACGAATTCCCCTTTGCAGCAGAAGCATCCCAAATTCCCGTACCAATGGTGGTCTGATGAATGCCAACAAGCTGTCAGAGCAAAAAGCTGCATTAAGGCAGTTGAAACGACGCCCCAGATGAACCTTGATCCTTACAAAAGACCCACCCAAAGGGCCAGGCGAGTGCAAAAGGGAAAGGCCAGACGGACTCATGGAGACAGTATTTTCCTGGTTTAAAACTCTGGGACCCCTTAGCATGGGTTGGGACAAGGTGCTAAATCGCGGAAAGGGAAAATCACTGTCACCCCCTGCTTGAGTTTGAGGGCATAATCATCACAGAAAAAAAGAGTTGCAATGAGCAACTAAATCCATGGCAGAGATCTCCTCGGGAAGCATTTTACACTCCCCGATTCCCCACTCTTGGCTGAACGGGAAACGACACCCAGTGTCGTTTTTCCAGTAGGACTGCAGCAAAAACTTCCATACAACTTGCCTTTTTCTGTTGCACGCTCTCCCCCAAAGACAATATTCCAACCAAATGATTTTCACTTCCGGGGAGCTCCCAAAATCCTTTTTGGACCTTTCAATAGGATTTAGGGAGGGTACAGTGCCATCCCATGGAAAGAGCTATAATCTTTCCGTTCCTAAACCTGGCAAGGATGCTTTTTAAACCAGGAAATTTCAGACCAATTCCCTCACCACTGCATCTGCAAGCTGATGGAGAAAATGATAAATTCAGGTTGACATGCCCGCTAGAAAGGAAAAAGTGCTGACCATATCAATGGGTTTAGAATTGAGATCGACCACAGATGCAATTTTAAAGGGTGGAAACTGCTATACCAGAAATTTCCCTTTGCCTCACATCACATGTTACAGTCTTCTTTGACCCTTTAAAAGGCTTATGATACATTGGAAGCATGGCATACTCGAAGTTTTATGACATTTGGGTTTTAAAAGGGGGCATTACCTACCTTATACAACTTCTTGCTAACAGGAATTTTAAAATTCGGGTGGGAAACAGTTTCTCTAACCTGGAAGATCAGGGAAGGGGTCCCACAAGGAGTGTCTTAAGTGTGACCCGTTTGCCATTGCTATAAATGACATTGTAAAGGTTGTTCCAAGTTCTGTCTCATGTAATCTGTATTGGATGACTTTTCACTGTACTGCTCAGGAGGAAGCTTACAGGAATGTGGGAAGGACACATGCAGGCTGCATAAATCAGTGTACAGTGCAACATATGGGTTAAATTTTCCCCAAGCAAACCCTGGCTATCATTTCCACAAACGAGGAAAATTCCATCCTTCCTTTTATTTAGGGGCAAACCACTGCAATTTGTTCAAGAGGTGAAATACTTGGTCTAATTTTGACTCAAGGCTTACATGGGTGCCTCAATCAACAGTTAAAAGTAAAAGGGTAAAAAAGCCTTTTGTATTTTGGGGGTTCTTTCATATATAAAATTTGGGGGGCAGAGGGACAACGCTTCTGCGGGTTTACCGGGGCTTATTCGTAGTAAGCTTGATTATGGATGTGAGCTTATTCATCTGCAATTTCCCCCTGTTTCGATGTTGGACTCGGTTCATAATGAAGCTCTCAGAATCTGTACTGGGGGTTTCAAGGGCTTCCACCTGTTTTGGGGAGTGGAGAACCACCTCTTTCATTACAACCCGGGGTACATGAACCGGGTTTACTACACGAACAAAAGATTTCCGGGGGGTTTATGATTTTAACCCCCAGGAACCGCCCAAGGGCAAGGGGAATCTTGTGAACTTAATATAAAAGGGTTTTAAATTTAAAAATTCCCCAATA
>NW_023646432.1:0-7661 GCF_015228065.2 Penaeus monodon
CACACACACCCCCACCCCACACACAACAACACCACACCACACACACACACCCAATATATTATATAAATGATATATACATATATATAATGTAACAAAAGGTATTAATGAGAATGAATATTTTTCCAAAATACAAGAGATGTATTTTGCCCCTTTTTCTTACTCTTCGTCAAAAACAGTATTTTGACGAAGACGTAATCAAAACCGGTCAAATTCATCTCTTGTATTGTGAAGATATTATTCTCATTCATTTGTCTACATTTGTCAATAGAATACGGTTCACAACACCACCACACACACAATATATTTTATTTATTATAATATATAAATATATAATATAATATTTATATATTATATATATATATATATTAATAATTGTGTGTGTGGGGTGTTTGTGTGTGGTGTGGGGTGTGTGTGTATCATCAACACACACATACTTATATTATAATATATTTTAAAAAATATATATATTTAAAATATATTATATATATAATTATTTAAAATACATAATCATACTATTACATACAACACCCACACACCACACACCAACCATACTATACAAATATTGTATATATATATATAATAAATATATATTAAAATATATAATATATATATATTATATATAAAATATTGTGTGTGTGTGTGTGTATACAACATATAATATTAAAATTTTATATATAAAATTTATATATATATAATATAATATATTAATATATATATATAATATTAATGTTTTGGGTGTGTGTGTGTGTGTGTGTGTGTGTGTGTGTTACAACATAACTAATTTTAATATTATATATTTTAAAATTATATATTTATATATAATATATATATTATATATATATAATTTGTATATTTAGTTTTAAAATTTAGATTAAATATAATTTTTACCCCGACCCCCCCGTTCTCTGCCCCAACCAAGGAGGAGGCAGACGGCGTGTTTCCCGGGGTCGTGAAATAAAAGCCCCAAAGAGGAACCCCCACAGCGTCCCCAAACCAGAGGGAAAACCCCTTGGGCGAGCGGGCACGAAAAAAAACCAAAATACAGTCGTTCCTTTAACAAAGTTATTTACCCGTACACTTTTCTATGGCACAACAGGGGGAAAACCAGCATGCACACGACGAAACCTTATAACGGGAAACCCAAAAAGTAACAGGTCCAAGGGCACACCGAGGCCCTTCACAGGAGCAGCGCCCAAATCCGTCCCCCTTGGCTTGCTCCTCCGTCCTCCTCGCGCCATTTTACATCAGTTTCCTAGGTCATCCTTTTCATTTTTAACACAGCCCAGGTCACCCTTTTTTCTTTTAAACCCTGTTTCGCACAGGACAAAGCCCCATGGCGTACCTATCCCCCCTATAGCGGGACGCCCTGCTCTGACAACCTAAACCTGAAACAAACTACGAAAATTTAAAAAAAATTAGTCCTCGGAAAAAAAAATTTTTTCAAACAAAAGAAACCGTAATTAAAAATCTTTCTCAGAAACAAAAAAATTTTCATCCATGGGGCCCTTTCTTCGCTCCTCCCCTGGGGTCGTTTGGGAGGAGGTGGGGCCCCGGGGGTAAGTTTTGGGCCCCAAGGGCACCCAGAGGGGTACTCCTGCCCAGACGGGCTCATTCACCTTGACGTCTGTTAAAATCGCCCCCCCCCGCCAAATCTCGCCTCATCTCGGTCGTGTTGCCACACCCCACGCCCTCTGGGGCTAACGTCTTTCTTTTTCTCCATGGCCCCGGGAAGTTTCCTGGCCCATGGTAATGCCCAGCCAGTCCATGTGGACAAAGGGGGTCGTTTTCGCCCTCTGCAATTTTGATGGGTTGTCATCAATTCTCGCAAGGGGTATATCTTGATAGTCATGTCATTCGCCCCCGGGTAGTCCACACAGAAGCGTTGTGTACCGTCCTTTTTCTTCCCGGGACTACCGTATGAACCATGGATGCTGCCCGTTCAGTCACCCCCCTGCGCCGCCAGTCATTGACAGGTGCTGCATCTCTTCCCCGCCTGGTTGGTGTAATACTGGGGGGGGGGCTCTTGATGGGCAAATCCCTTCCGGTGTTAAGGGGGGGTTTCCCCAACCCTGTGGGGCCCAGGTCCAAGCCCCCCTGTAAAAAAATCTGCATACTGAGCCGGGGTTGTGGCACATCTTCTCTGTCTGTTTTCCGTCAGGTTAGCGGGGCTCCGGGCGCCAAGTCCTCGAGAAGTCGGGCAACCTCCCACCCCCAAACAATCCTCTTTCCCCCGACGACTTTCTGGACACCCCACTTCCTCAAAAGTGCCCACTTTGCAAGCGGCACCTTCTGGGCCCCTTAAAATCGGAAAATTTAGCTACCAAACAAAAAAAAACCCCTCCCCGGCCCAAAGGGCTCCGCCCAACCGTACGCCACAGCCAGCTGGGGGTTTTGGATGGGCTCCACAGGCCCCCCCCCACACATCACTCTTGACGTCGCCACCAGATTCTAGTTGTCCTGGGGGCAAGGTCAGTCGCTCAGCCAAAACTCCTCTGCAAGCCAACCCGGGAAAGCAAGGGCACCTTTTTCCCCGTGCACCCTCACCACTTCCGTCCAAGGTCGACACCGCCTTCTCTGCGTGGGGTAGTAAAGGGGCCCAAAACAGTCCCGGGTCCCTGTCGGCCCCCCCCCACATCACCGGGCCCTGCCCCCGTGCTCCCACCCCCAATACGAGCCTCCACGGGCCCCTTTTGAGCTCAACAATGCCCCGTACCCCACACAGTCTCTGGGGTGAACGGGAAAAGTCGCATAGGGGCCCAAATATCAGGCCACCTAGGCTTCTCACCCCAGGTCCACTTCAGGCGGATGGCTTCCCTTTTTTGAGCCCTCCTCCTGCTGGCGGGTTCAGGCGTTTCCCAAGTGGGACCCGGGAACGAGGACGGGGGGGTTTCGGCCCCCCTTCTCCCCTGCCCGGGTTTTTTCCCCGCACCATTCTTGCCTTGGGAATGCACTCGGATGGTACCATCCCTCCACAGTCCTTGACCCACTGTGGAAGGTCGAATCCGTCCGGTTGAGGGGACGGGGTTCTGGGGCTCCCTGACCCCGACTACGTCTGGCCCTTCCCACCGCACCCCCCAACCAAGCCTTGGAAAAGTGCTCGGCCCCCTTCCTAAATGCTACTTCTCCACTTTAGCCTTCCGGCCCCGGAGGCATGGTGGGGTGAGCACGGGCCCCCTAGGCCAGGTTTTGCCTTCGGGAAAGGGCCTCGCTCCAAAGGGCCCCCTCGTGGGCCCCCTGAAGGTCCTCAGGGTTCCCTGCTTGACGTGATTTGCAGCTGCGGGTCCTGCAAAGCATCAAAAAAAGAAATCGGGGCCAGGACCCCGATCATCTTTTCTGCAGCTGCAGGGTACGACCTCCTTACCAGCGCCCCAATCCTCCCCAGCTGGGACAGTGTTCGCCCCCCTCACGAGCCCCTTTCTTCAAGGGGGCCCCGATATACCCGCCTGGGGGGGTTGCCCAAAACGGCTTTTAAAAGCCCGCCACGCTGGTTAAGAGGATTTGGGTGCCGGCAGATTCTCCAACACTTCCACCCGGGGCCCCTTAGCGCTGTTACCATGCAGGGGCCCTTTTCCCTTCTGGGGTCCAGCCCTGGGCAGATGCCCCGCATTTCAAATGCCCGGGGCCCCCTTCCCCCGTACCAGCTGGCTTACGCTTCACGAATGTCCCGGAGGGCGAGGGGGTGCGGGGTGGGAAAGCGGCCCGGAAAAATAATCCCCTGGGGGGGAGGGAAGGGGGTGAGGGAGGGAAAAGGGGGTTGACCGGGTCCGAGTTTGCCGCCAATACCAAGGTAGCGGTTCCGATGGGTCCCCCCTTTTTGCAGGACCACTGGTCCACGACGCTGCGAGGCCCGGGGGGTTTCCTGCCCCAAACCCCCGGCAGACCCCGTAAAATCTCCCCTCTGCTCTGTTCCCGAACCCGTCTCCCCTCTGCTTCAACGTTTTTCTAACCTCGTGACGGCCCCCCTCCTTCACTTCCTCCCTAGGCCCGAACCTCGCCCCTTTGATCTGCACCCCCTCCACAGTTACTCTTCCCGCTGTTGCAAAACCTTGCGGTGTACTGCGAAATTTTTTCCTCTTCCACAATGCAAGATTGCTCTGTCACCCCAAAAATTGGCAGAACTGTTCCCCTGCCTTCCTTGCCTGCATCTCGACGGATGGTTTCGCCTCTTGCGTGCCCCCTTGTGCCGCTCTTTGCCCTTTGTGCCTTTCCTCCCTCATACCAGCCAGCATGGCTGATCAGGTCCATTGGCTCGGTTACCTCACCCTGCCTCCTCAGTCATGGCTCCTCTCCCTCATGGCTGCCCCGATCTTTGGACAACATGAAAATCGGCGCTCTCACGATCAAATACACAAAACCCTCCTGACACCCTTTGTTACCCAACCGCCTCGTCTCTCTGCCCCAACACAAGGGAGGAGGCAACGGCGTCTATCCACAGGGTCTGAAATGAACACTCCCAAAAGGGAACCCGCACCCAGGTCCCCCCAACACCCCTGAGGGGAAACCCCGGCGAGGCGGGCACGAAATAAACCCCCAAAAGCAGCGTTCCTTTATTACACAAGTTATTTTCCCCTACACTTTTCATAGGGCCAAAACAGGGGGAAACCCATGTCCACTGCACGATACGCTTATAACGGGAACCCCCAAAGTTATCAGGTCCAAAAGGGCACACACGAGGTTTCCCCAGGACAGCGCCCAAATCCGTCTCCCCTTGGGTTGTTTCCTCCCCCCCTCCAGCCCCTTGGTCATGTTTGGGCCAGGTCAAACCTTTTTATGTTAAAAACTTCCCCAGGTTCCTTTTTTATGTTAACCCCCCTTTTCCACAGAGACAAAAACCCACTGCTAGCCTATCCCCCCCCCTTTACGCGACGCCCGTCTGCTCGCATACCTAACCCGAAACAAACTACAGAAAAATTTTTAAATAAATTTGCCTCAGGAAAAAAACAAAATTCTTTCAAACAAAAATAACCGAATTGAAAATCAGTCTCCCGAAACACAAAAATCTTTCACCAGTGCGGGTTTTTTCCTCCCCCCGCTGGGGGGGGGCTGGAGGGGTTTGGGGGCGGCGGTAATTGGCAGGGGCCCCAGAGGGGTATCTCCTGCTCCAAGACCTGGCTCCTGGTCACCTTTGGGCTGTTCATCGCCCCCACCCTCCAAAGCTCGTCCCATCTCGGTCAGTGTTGCCATACCCCATCGCCGTACTGGGGCTAAAAGTCCTTCTTTTTCTCCATGGCCCAGGGGTGCTTCCTGCCCCGGTAATGCCCCAGCCAGTCCCCGTGGAAAACGACGGGCGTTTTCGCCCCCTGCGAATTTGATAGGGGTCTCAAATTTTTGGCAAGGGGTAGAGCCCCCCCGATAGTCATGTCATTCAGCGCCCGGTAGTCCACACAGAAGCGTTGTGTCCGCCTTCTTCTTCACCAGGACTACCGGGGGATACCTGGGCTGTCTGACCGTTCTCCCCCCTGCGCCGCCAGCTCATTTTCAGTGCGCTGCATCTCTTCTCGCCTGGGTTGGGGTAATATTTGGGGGGGGCTTTGAGGGCAAAATACTTTCCCTTTCAGCTTTAAAAGGGGAACAAAGTATATCCGGGCACAAGGGGGCACACGGGTCTTCACGGGGCAGCACCCTCTCCGTCTCCCTTGGCTTTTTTCTCCCCCCCTCCGCTCGCGAATTGCTCATTTTTCCCAGGTCTCCTTTTCTTTAACAATGCCCAGGTCATCCTTTTCATGTTAACACAGTTTTGCACAGAGCAAAGACCCACTGGCATGCAATATTATTTATATTATATATAATTTTTAAATTTATAATTTTTAATATATATATATATTATATATATATATATTATATATATATAACACACACACACCACACACACACACACACACACACATACTAATTAATTTTATATATATATATATAATTTTATATATATATTTTATATAAAATAAAATATAAAATTTTAAAATATAATGTACATTATTATATTATAATTTATATATAATTTTAATATATATATATAATATATATATATATATAATTATATAATTTTTTTAAAAAATTTAAATTTTTTTTTTTTTAATATATATTAACTTAATATAAAATTAAATTAATAATATTTATATTATTTATATATATATATATATATATATATATATAAATATATATATATATATATATATAATTTAATATAGAAAATTTTAAATTTTTTTGTTTTTTGGGGATATATATATTATATATAATATATATTATATAATATTATATAATATTGGTTTGGGGGTGTGTGTGGTGTTTTTTGTTGTGTGGTGTGTGTGTGTGTGTGTTGTTGTTGTTGTGTGTATATATAATATATATATATATAATTATAAATATATAAAAATACATATTATAAAATATATTTTTTTTAAAGGGGGGGTGTTGGGGTTTGTTGGGTTGGTGTTTGGTTGTAAAAGGCGGTGAATGTAAACAACAATTTTTTAAAAATTTTAATTATTAAATTATTTTAAAAAAATATCCTGGGGAAGCTAGATTGGGGGAAAAGGCAGAAATACTCCATTTAGGAACTGAAAAAAAGGCCCAAGTTTTAACCAACTACACAAAAACCACACACAAACCCAAAAAATTTAATTAAAAAAAAAAATTATAATAAATAAAAAAAAAAAAAAATAAAAAATATATAAATATATTTTAAAATATATTTATATTATAATAGTATATATATATATATATATAATATATTATAAAAATATATAAATTTATAATTTATATTTTATATAATGATAAATAAAATATATATATATATATTAAATTTTATATATATAATATATTTTATATATATTAATATACCATATATATATATATATATATATATATATAATTATAATATAAAAATTTATAATAATAATATTATATATATATTATAATTTTAATATATAATTTTAATTATTATATACATAAATGTGTGTGTGGTGTGTGTGTGTGTGTGTTGTGTGTGTGGTGTGTTCTTAGGGGCCCTTTAATTTGCAGTTTTTCAAAATAGGGGTGCTATTTCTCCGGTTTTCCAGCATGCTAACTTCCGCCCGGCTATTCTCTTTCCCCAACTCCATTGCAATGATAAAGACCTTCTGCAGAAACCATTTCCTTTTTTCCAGCAGCTTACCGTAAACTTTGGGACAGGGAACTCATAGGGGACTATCCTTGAACCCAGAGGGTTTAACTCTTGCCCAGACACCCCCCCCATTAATATATATAATATATATATATATATTATATTTATATTTAAAATTATAATTATATATATATATATATAAAATACACACACAACAACACACCCAACACACACACAAAACACACACACACACAACCCACACACCCCCCACACACACACACCTATATATTATTAAAAATATTATATTATAATAATAATTATAAATAGGGATATATACAAAACACACACCACCCCCAAACACACACACCCACACACACACACACCCCCACACACACACACAAAAAACCCTAATATATATAATATTATTATATATTTTAAATATATATTTTTTAATAATTATTTTAATATATATATAAAAAAAAAAAATTTTATTTATAAATATAATATATTATTAAAAAAAAACAAAAAAAAATTTTTTATATATTTATATATATTTTAT
>NW_023646433.1:5000-7661 GCF_015228065.2 Penaeus monodon
TTGTTTGGTCACCAGGTGTGGACCTCCTTGCGGAAGGAGAGGGCCCGGGTCTACCTTACCCCAATTGAGATAGTCCTAAAACCCACTCCAAGTCCATTCCCTGGATTTTCAGACTTGTGCCTTGAACTCTCGTCTCAAGCCATGCTTTGGTTTTGGGCTGCAGAGATCTTTAGTCCTCCTGCAACACTCCTCGGATCCATCCCTTCTTATGGCATGTGCGTGAAGGGGATCTTGGAATTTTATTTGGGTGTTCTATTTTCCCAAAGTAGTCACCCATCCCAAACCAAGAGCTTACCCCTGATTCCTTTTTTGGATCGGCTCTCCCAAGGGAAGAGGCTTGCCAAACAAGCCTTTTCCGGTCAAGGAATACTACCACAGATGTGCCGGTTTATGTGCTCAAGAGGTGGCTATGCTGTGCCTGTGCTCATGCCCCCGGTGAACCCCCTGGATGTTCCCTGTGGGGGTCCCCTTTTTCCCTCGGGGCGGTTCAGTACCATCCCCTCGGGGAGTCTTTCCAGACAGCTGAGGAGGAGGGGGCGGTCTTTCCCCCGGGCCCTTTTGGGTTTTGGATGGGAACTATGGGAGCCCCCTTTTCCCGCTCTGGGGTAGAGTGGAAAATTTCCCTGGGCTTGTTTTGGGTTTCGGAAGCAAGTCACCCACCAGTCCCCGGTGGGAAAAAGAGGGGGACGAGATCCCCGTCAGAGCCCGGGCTGTTTGGAAATGGGTTTTTGTTCCTTATTTCCCCCAGAGAAAAATAATGTCTAGTTTTCGGGTTTTGGTGCCCTCTCTTTATTGACAAGCTGTCTGGTTGTAGGCGTTTTTGTCTTTTCCCCCAGTTCGGTGGGGACTGTTCTACTCTTCCGCGGAAACTCGTGCGCCAGTCTGTTGACCTTGACTGGGGGGCGGGTGCATGCATCTCGGGGGTGGGGGCTGGTGGCTCGCTTTACCCGTTCCATAGCTCTGAGAGGGTGGGATGGGATTGAAGGACTCACACCATTCCAGCCACTTTTTCCGCCTCATCTTTCGGCAGTTTCCTTGGGATCCCTACAGCCTCCCCTTGGGGGCTAGGGGTTTTCGGGGTTTTTCTTTGGAAATGTTTTTGGCACATAACCCGTGGTGACCTCCCTAATCTCGTAATTGAAGTACCCGGGTCCTTGTGACTCCTAACCCGGCCGAGTTTTGGGTAAGGTCAGTGAGGCTGCCCCATCATGGCATTTACAAGTCTGGCTTGTAGCACTTTCCCCAATTTTTGCTTTGTGTGGGTTCATTGCTTCTCAGACGCGGGCCAAGGCGCCTGGAAAGCCTGCCCCTTTTGGGCCCTTTTCTGTTTTCCATCTTTGGGTTCGGCGTGGGATTCGGCTGGGGCCCATCCATGAGGGTAGTTATAGTGCCATAATGGACTGTGCGGGCTCATCGCACCCACCAATCCTCTCCACCAGAGTCGCAGTGGCCCGGGTGAGGTCTAGGGGCCCCTCCTCTGAATGCGGTGGCTCCCGGCTATTTTGGAAGCGATCTGGGGGAAAGTCTCAAGCACTTGGCTATGTGATAGCCCTGCTCCGGGCCCTGCAGGGAGCCAGGATGGGGTGGTGTGATTGAAGTCCCCCCCATGATCACTCGGTCGTGTGCGCGAAACACATACCTGGGGATGTCAAGCTACTACATGTGGCCGGCTGTACACATTGAAAATTTCAGGGGCCCCCCCCTCAGCTGAAACTCGACAGCAAGAATTCCTCTTCTCCACAGGGCGGGGGATCGGGTATTGCGGGCAGGGAATTGTTGCTTTTACCAGGGGGATCAGGGGCCCCTTTTTTCCACGGTACATGGCAGTGCGAAGGATACCCCGGGGAAACGAAAAGGGTTTTCGGTTTTTTGTGTGCATATATATTTATTTATATATATATATAAATATATTATATATATATATAATATATATAAATATTTCACAACTCGAAATTTCTCGGACCTTCGCCGATGTTTACCCCACTCTGTGAGGGGGGAAAATTTGGTCCTTCCCGATTGGGTTCCCCACCTGGGGGGAAGAGGGTTCAGGCCTATGCAGATAAAGGAGCACCACAAAAAATTCGCATTTTTTCCCGTGACTTCTGACTTGTGTTTTCCCTTCCGCCATGTGACCCCGCCTGCTCCGTGGATCCTCTCTCCCCACGCTCCTGCCCGGGGGAGCTGCCTGCCGAGGACAGCCGGAGGAGTCCCCCGAGGGCGTGCCGGGGAGCTGCCTGCCGAGGAAGTGCCAGAGGAGTGCCTGCCGAGGAGACCCGGGAGTAAGGGACTGGGGGAGGAGCAAAGGGACACCAAGCCGCAGAAAGGCAGGACCCTATCGCCGGGAGAGTGCGGGTGACGGAAGGGCGGTCCCGGGGCCATTCACCGCCGGTGGGGGGCCTCGGGGGGGCTCTGCAGTTGTGGGTCTTTCAAAAAAACTTCAATTCTTTGGAAAATTTATTTTGAAAAAAGAAGGGGGATATTCACAACTGCGAGATTACTCTGGACCTTTTGCCGGGGTTTTCTCACTCGTGAGGCGGGATTAGGTCCTTCCCGATTTTTCCTACGCCTGGGTGGAACGAGGGGTATCGGGGCCCATACTCGGCGCGGCAGATAAAAGGAGCACCACCAAAAATTCGCAGTTTGTCCCGTGACTTTTTTTTT
>NW_023646434.1:2500-7660 GCF_015228065.2 Penaeus monodon
TAGAAATGTATATATGTATATATGTATATATATATAAATATATATATATGTATAAATATGTATAAATATGTATATATATATCTATATATATAAATATATATTTATATATATGTATATATATATATATATATATATATATATATATATATATATGTATATATATAGAAAATATATATATATATATATATATATATATAAATTATATGATAAATATTTAAGTATATAATATATATATATATGTATATATATATATATATATATATATATATATATATATATATATATATGTATATCACGTCGTTTTACTTCAAGAGGTCTAAAATCCCATCTCTCCCACAGGCATACGAAAATTACCCTCTATCGGAAACTGATGAACTCGAGGTGGCAACACACTCCTGTCGGTGCCGCGGCATGACAACATTTTTTCCTGTATAACCGTTTAAGACTATGGAAGAGACTACTATACCACTGCCAGGAACTCCCTTGCATCTCCCTTCATACTGCAACGTGAACTTCGGTCGCCTTCACTTCGCTGAAGACCAGGGCATGAGCGTTTTATCCCGCGAGTGAGGAGGATGCTCGAAAATGGTGTTGCCACGGATCGTGGCTGTATTCTATTATTTTTTGTTGTTGTTTAATAAATGTATATTTAATTTTATCTTATTTCTGGCACCACTCTCTCTCCTGAGATAAGCAAGCACGCGATGGAATGGAAATCCTTTGATTTGTACATTTCACGAGTATTTATTATTTAATTATAGTCCATCCTTAATTCCCGATTACTCGACTTTTTGTTCATTGTAAATCAAAGTGTTTATAATGACCTTTTAATATATCTTAACTCTTATTTAGTGAATTTTACGTACTTTCATAAGTTTTACAATGGTTCTATTATGAAAGATGCATTAATTTCTTTACTTTAAGTAAACCATCATGTTACTTGTTTTCTTACACTTGTATGTATTTTTTTTTCGGAACTTGATTTTAACGTTAGCTTTATCTGGATTATTGATATAAGAAAAAAAAATATATATACATTTTTTTAATTCTCATGCGTCTGTATATGGTGTTTGTCATGTCAACATAACATGCATATAAGCATAAGCATAAATAATGAAGTAAAGAGGTGAAGAATTCGAAGGGGGGGGGGAGAGAAGGTAAAGTGGTGGAATTTAAGGAAGTTAGAGATTGGTAAAGTAGGGGGGCGAGAACCCCTTGCATGGTAGATACATTGCATTCATATTTCTCTTTCATGTCTGGAGTTTCGAAGGGGGGGGGGGGAGGTGAGTGGTTGATTTTATTTATTTGCTATTGGTGAGAAGAAGTCGCTATGGTTACGTTATTGTGTTATCGAAGTAAATGCCTCTTTTTGTTTTTTTTTGTAATAAATAAATATATATATATGGTTATATATATATATTTATTTTGGTTTATATACTTTTTTATATTTTTACGTTTTATGTATTTTTATTGATTTTGTATTTATGTCTTAAACTAGATTAATAAGGAGAAAGATGTGGTGAGTTGTGGTAACAATAAATAAATATAAACTAGGCTTAATTCTAACAAATGATTTTTATTGGTTTTATTACTTTTTGAGTTTTTATATTTTGTTTTATATTTTATTATTTTTTTTATTATTATTTTTTTAATTGCTAAGAACAAGAACGAGAACAGAAACAAGTTTAACTTATGATTAAATGAATGGAATTAATTAACTTAATTTTTTATTTTATTTTATTATTTTAAACTTTTGTATTTTGTTTTGTATTTATTTTAATTTTGTATTTTGTTTTTAATTGCTAAGAACAGGAACAAGAACAAGAAAAGAAAAGAGGCTGGGGGACTCCAGTGGCAGAATGAAAAATATATAACATGCATACTTTCACATGTTGCTGGTTATATAACCATCAACCAGTTTTTACCGTCCCGTTTCCCTATTTCGAGTACCATGCCTAATGATGTCAATAAAGAGAACTGTTGAACATAAAGTTTTCATAGTAAAGTTTCTAGTAAAATACTATAAATGTATTTGTATACTTCGCGCACACACACACACACACACACACACAAATACTTTCATACATACACACTCACAAATACTTTCATACACACACACACACACATACTTTTATATACACACACACATAAATACTTTCATACGTACACACATACAAATACTTACATACACACACACACACACACACAAATACTCTCTCTCTCTCACACACACACACACACACACACACACACACACACACACACACACACACACACACACACACACACACACACACACACAAGAAAGAAAAAATAATAATGTATATGAATACCTCATTAAGAAAAGAAAAAAAAAAGAAGAGAAAAATCAGTAATAATAACTAGCATCACATCAAATAATAATAATAATTGAAAAAGGAAAGCTATTCAATGTGTTGAAAAGGTTTTCTGCATCTCCCTTGTCTGATCGTTCACGAGGATGGACCTTTCCTTTATCGACACTTAATCTAGTATGCTTGTTGTGGATATCGTTTGAAAACATCAAGTTATTTGATCTATTACACAAATATTTGTCTTATTCATCGACACATCTTTAGCATTGGTTTGGCTACACTAATTCAACATGTTTATGCTTAACGGGACTGTAAGCAACCCTTACTCGTGGTACTTTGACCTGTCTTCCGTCAAAACTAGTCTTGCAAACGAGCGGGCAAGCAGTTCGGTAGTATCTGCTTATTCATACAGTGGTTAAGGCCTATATTTGTGTGACAGTGTGCATAGAGTCCATTTCTCTGTGACATTGTCCGAGGCCTGGGCGTGTAGGTCTCCCCAATCCAAGAGCAAAGTAAAGTAATGTGAAATGAAATGGATTGGAGTGGAGTTGAGTTTTGTTTGTTTTTGTGTTTTTCTTGTTTGTTGTGTGTGTTTGTTTTTCTTGTGTTTTTGCGTGTGTTTTTGAGTGGACTCAGTTTATTTTTGCGAGTGTTTGTTGTTTTGCTTGTTTATTCGTTTCTTTTTTGAGTGAGTGCGATAGTGCGTGGTGATAGTGTTGTCCCCCCCCCCTCTTCCGTCTTCCTTGTAACTAACTAGTTTTTTTTTTTTTTTTTTTTTTTTTTTGTGGGTGCTCGTTTGTTTGTGCGTGTGTGTGTGTCATGTAGATAGTTAGTTAGTTAGTTAATAAAGTATTTTAGTGTTCGTTTGATTTGTCCTTGTGTTTGTTTGTTTGTTGTATCCTCATGGTTGATTGATGTTGTTTCTTGTTGTGAATATAGTTTGTTTGTCGTTTGTGTGTCTTGCTCTGTGTGAGTGTGTGTGTGTGTGATTGTGTGTGAGAGAATGTGTGTGAGAGAATGTGTGTGAGTGTGTGAGTGTATGTGTGTGAGTGTATGTGTGTGAGAGAATGTGTGTGAGTGTGTGAGTGTATGTGTGTGAGTGTATGTGTGTGAGTGTATGTGTGTGAGAGAATGTGTGTGAGTGTATGTGTGTGAGAGAATGTGTGTGAGTGTATGTGTGTGAGTGTATGTGTGTGAGTGTATGTGTGTGAGAGAATGTGTGTGTGTGAGAGAGAGAGAGAGAGAGAGAGAGAGAGAGTATTTGTGTGTGAGTGTGTGAGGAGTGTCCGTCCGTCCCTCGTTCCCTTTTTTGTTGTTGATTTCTGTCTGCCTGTCTGTCTGTCTGTCTGTCTGTGTTGCTATGGCCCAACAACTCACCCATCATGTTCCCTGCGTGTATTGGCACAGTTGAGTTTGACTGACTGTTGAATGAATGCATGTATGAGTGACTGACTGACTGACTGACTGACTGACTGGTTGTGTAAAAGACAAGACAGAGACTTCGTTAGTTAGTTAGTAACAAATGCGTATGTACTGAGGAGGAGGAGGAGGATCTACGTGGCACTAGAGAGGGTTGGGTTGGTTGGTTGTTTACATGACAAATACAAAAGTTTGCCGTTAGATGGCGTACATAAAAGAAAACAAACAAACATACTCTTCCATGGCAAACTTAAGCAAATGTAACATGACCTTAGTCTTAGGTCATAGGAGCTAACGTGAGCTATTATTAATAATAATAATCATTAATAATAGCAGTATCCATTCTTTATAATTCAAACACTCTCTCTTTTTTTTTCAGTGTGTGTGTGTGTGTGTGTGTGTGTGTTTGTTTCTGTGTTTCTGTCTGTCTGTCTGCCTGTCTGTGTGATTGATTAGGGGCATAAAATTCAAAGTAACCCACACAGACACACACACACATGCGCTACACAACAAAGAAACCAAACAAACAAAGCAAATATCACCAAGCTATGAAAATGAGTCAACACATGTGTGCATTACCCAGACGCACATACCCCATTTACTAGCCCTTTGTCACACACACACACACACACACACAATCTACTCTACTCTAGTCTGTGAAATGAAATGTTTGATGAGTAATTCAGAGTTAAAGGTCACTTTGTCTATGGATATGCCTACATTTAACTACAGCAATCAAACTATCATCACCAATAATACTTAGTTAGTTATTACTCGCTAGTTATCCAACATGTTGACAACCTAAACCACTGTAGCTAATATACACAGCAGGCAAGCAATCAATCAGTCATTTTAATTATCACTAGGAAGAAAAATATCTACAACTACTTGACTTGACTCTACTCTACTCTTAGCACTCTACTGACTAACATACCCCACAATGTTAGACAATAATAATAATAGAAAAACAAAAACAAAGACAAGACAGACAAACTGTAATCCTCGCCCAGGATATTATTATTATTATTATTATTATTATTATTATTATTATTATTATTATTATTATTATTATTATGAAATACTAACAAACATTATAACGAGTACAATCAACATTCATTCGGTTGCCCTTATATTTGTAATAATACACAAAAAGTCAATCACAAACAAACAAAAACTAAAAAACAAAAACTAAACAAACAAGCAAGAAAACGTCAACACTTTTTCTCTCAAATATTTCGTTAGGACCTAAGATAGGTCCAAGGTTTTGTTTTGGTTGTTGGGTGTGTTGGCTTGTGTGTGGGTTTCCCCGTATTTCGCTTCTTGGTGAAGTGTTGGAATGAAGAAGAAGAAACGTTTAACCGCCGAAACCGTACAGGGTGTCCTTGGCGCTTGAGACAAGACCTCTAGC
>NW_023646435.1:0-7660 GCF_015228065.2 Penaeus monodon
TTTCTCAATATGCTAATGTCCCCAGTCCCCTTTCCCCTTCCCAGGATGTGCTTTTTTAGCAGATCCTGAAAATGAAAACCCCCCACGTTTTTTTGCACATTTGGAAAACTGGGGTATTTCATGTGGGGGTGGTTTTTCCCCCCTGGGGGTTCAGCACAAATTTTACTTTTATCCTTTTTTTCAAAAATTTTCTTAAGGGTGGGGGTCCCCCCCCACTTTTTTTTGCAAAACTATACAAAAGCATTGTTTTTTTTTTTTTAAGGGCCCCCCCCTTTCTTGGGGGCCCGGTTTTCCCCTATCCGAAAAATTTTACATATTCAGGGGGGTTTTTTTTTTAAAGCAAAGGTCCCCCCAAAAAAAAACCCGTTTTTAGTTTTTCTTAGGTAAAAGCCCCCCATTGTTTTTTTTTTCCCCATCTATCACGAAAAAAAACTCCCTTATGCTGGGGTTTTCAGTCGGTGTGGGGGGAGAAGGAAAAACGAGCTCCAAAGGCTGATGGCCCTCCCCTTGGCCTTTCCCCGACACTCGCTCATTCCCCAACTGATACCACATGTTTGCCCCGGCACCCAAAAACCCAATTTTTTACTTTTTTTTTCGGGGTTTTACACAATGCAAAAACCAATCTTTGGGAAAAACCCCCCTCACTACTGGGAAAAATGATATTTTTTTTAAACTCCTGATTGGCCTTTTTTCAAAGGGAACTATTTTTTTTCCAAAAAATGGGTTTTTTTTGATTTTTCTAGTCCCCCCTTTAACTGCCCCCTTTGGATGGGGATGTAAAAATCCCCGCTGGGAAGAATCGGGCTTCCCCAGAGAAGACTGGGCCCAAAGCAGTTTCCCCCCCCCCCCCTTTCTCAAAAGCTGCAAAGCCCCCCAAAACCATTTTTTTTTTTAAAATTTTTTAAACCCTATGTATATATTGCATCTGAAAACCCCTTGTTTTTAGAAATGCCTGAAAAATCCTCTCTGACTTTTTTTGGGGTTTAGATTTTTCCCTTTTTTTCCCAATTCCGACCCCAAACCCTCCGACTTTTATTTTTTCCAAGGGGGGGAAAAGGGGGAATTCCAACACCCCGAACCCCCAGTGAACTTAAAATTTTTAAACCCCCTTTCCCCAAAAATTTCCCTTTTTTTCCTACCAAAAAATCGGCTTTTTCCCAAAGGGTTTTGAAAAAAACCAATCCCGGGTGGGGAAAAGATTTTTCCCCCAAAAAACCTTTGTTTACCCCCTTTTTGTATAATCAGGGGTTTATGTGTCCCATGGTAAAAAGAAAAGAGGGTTTTTTTCCCCCTCCTCACCATAAAAGGCCCCAACCCGGTGGACCTGAAAAAACCCCCCTACAAATTTTTCCCCCGAGCTTTTTTTATGAAAAAGTCCCCAAAAACCGGAAAAAAATGGGGGTTGCAAAAAGAAAAGCTTTTACATCCTAAAACCCCAAGCTTACTATGAATAAGCCTCGGTAAAGCTTTTCAAAAAACTTTTTGGGGGGTTTTTCCAGCCCCCGATAAAAAGGGGGAAGAGCCCGCAAAAAAACTTTTTTTTTTACCTTCATTTTTTTAAATGGTTTTTTTTTGTGGGAGGCCCCCCCCATTTTTCCCCTTGAGTCAAAAAAATTTGACCCAATATTCCCCCTTTTTGACAAATTGGGGAGTGGGTTTTTTCTTCTTAATAAAAGGGAAGGTGAAAAATTTTTCCCCCCGTTTTGGGAAATGTAAAAAACCCCTGGGGTCCCTTTTTCTTGAGAAAATTTTAACCCATGATTTTTTTTGCCCACTTACAACCTGGTTTTTTTGCATCCTGCAAGTTCCCCCCTTTCACATCCCCGTTAAGCTTTTTCTCCCGCAACATGTAAAAATCCCCCCTCCCAAAAACAGATTTTTCATGAGAAGCACTTGGAAAAACCTTTTACGATTCATTTGTAGCAAAGGCAAACAGGGTCCAAATTAAGACACCCCCTGTGGGGACCCCTTCCCCCTGATTTCTTCCAGGTTAGAGAAAACCCGTTTTTTTCCTACCCGACTCTAAGCTTCCCCCCGTCCCGCAAAAGGAAAGCTTTGTTTTAAAGGAAAGTAAATTTCCCCCTTAAAGCAAATGTCCCCTACAGCTTCCCCGAAAATGCCATGCTTTTTCCCAAATAGTAAAAACGTAGGCCTTTTTTTTAAAGGGCAAAAAAAAAACTGCTTTTTTTATGGGAAAAGTCCCCCTGTGCAAAGGATTCTGTAAGCAAATTTTTTCCCCCCACAAGTGCTCCCTTGGGGGGCGATCTCCCTTTTTTTGATAGGGGGGAAAAAAAGTTTTTTTTTTTTTTTCTGCAGCCAAATTTCCAACCTGAAGTTTTCCCCTTTTTTTTTTTCCCCTCAGCTTGGGGAATTGCCCCTTGGGGGAGGAAAATTGGGGCCCCGTAATTTTTCCCCCGGGGGGGGAAGCATCTTTTTTCGAGGTTTTTTTTGGCAGGAATGATATTTTGCTTCTCTCCATATGGGTGGCACTGTTTGGGGCCCCCCCTATAGATTTTCCCATTTTTATTGGTCCCCCCAAAAAGAAATTCCTGGGAGCTCTCTGTTAAGTGGGGAAATCCCCTTTGGTAAAAAAGAAATCTCAAAATTTTTTGGGGCCAAAATCCCCTTTTGGCAAAGCTTTTCAAACAAGTCCCCCCCCCCCCCCTTTTCGCAAAAATTTTCAAGTTGTGGGAAAGTTTTTTTTTTCCCGCAGTCCCCCCCAACTGAAAAATGAGTCCTTTTTTTTTTCAGCCCGAAGAGGGGGAGAAAAGAGCAAAAGTAAATTTTCCCCTAAAAAAGTCTCTACCGTGGATTTAGCTAGCCTCAATTTGCAACATCCTTTTTTTTTTTTCCCCCCCTGGGGTGTTAAAAGCCATCTATCTAAAGAGCGTTTTTTTGAATGGATTCTTTTTTTTTCCAGCAAAACTTTTTCGCACCTTTTTCCCCCCCCTACCCTCCCAAGGGTTCCCCCCAAGTTTTTTTTTTTTTGAGGGACATACTGTTTCCCCCCACGCCCCCCCCCCCCGCCCTCCCTTTAGCAAAAAACCCCCCCCGGGGCCCTTTGGCCCCCTTTTTTTGTAAAATTTCCAAAAGGTTTTTCAAAAGCTGGGGCCGTCGTTTTTTTTAAATGCCTTTTTTAAAGAGTTTTTTTTTGCCCCCTGACAGCTTTTTTTTTGCATTTCTCAGACCACCATGGTACTGGGGGTCCTACGGGAATGCCCGCTACTTTTTGGGAAAAGGTGCTTTTTTGCTGCAAGGTGAAAAATATTCACCTTTTGAAAAACCCCTGGAAATCATTCCAAATCCCCTTGCAAAAACTGGGGAGTTTTTTTTGGGCCCCCAAAAAGATTCCCGTCCCAAAATTTTTTTCAAATCGCCCAAACTCTGCCCAAAACCATTGATTGGAAATGTTTTTGCTTTTCCAGTAAGTTTTTTCCCCCGGCCTGCCAAAGGGGGAAATTCAAATGGGGGAAAACAGGTGAGCCTATTGAAAAGGTCCCCCGGGATTGGGGAAGTTTCCCAGTTTGGAAAAATTTTGGTGTTTGGGGGGTGTCCTGTTTTTTTTAGTAAAACTGCATCTAAAATCTTAAAACGGACTCCAGGCCCCCTTTTCCCCCCAAGGGGGTTTCACAAAGTGTCCCCCAACGGGTATGCAAAAAAAATTTTTAAAATCTCCCAAGGTAAAAAAAAAGGGGTGTTTGGCCAAAATGCTCCCCCTAAAAATTTTCCAAGTCCCCCCAATGGTTTTTTAGATTTTGGGGGGAAGTTAAATGGGATGCAAAAATGGTAAGGTCCCGTGGCCCCAAATCTATTTTCCCCCCAGCCTTTACCCCCGCAGTTTTTTTTTTCCCCCCCGCAGGGGGAAAATGGCCCCCGGAAGGGAAATCTTTTTTACTTACCATTTCTGCTACTCCCCCTGAGGTTTCCCCCTTGTCAAAAAATCCCATAATGGGCCCCTTTTAAAAATTGGAATCCCCTCATGGAAAATGTAATTTTTTTCCCCTAGTCATAATCTCTTGTAGCATACAAACTGGATTTTTAAAAAAGCTATGAGATGTTTTTTCAGTTTTTTTTTTTTCCCATTTTTTTTCATAATTTTCCCCCCCGACCGTTTCCCTTGGGGGTTAGGGTATCCAGTTTTTTTTTTTTCATTATTTTCTTTCATAAGTGTTTTTGGCAGCAAAAACCTGTGGGGCAGGTTTTTTTTCCCCCCCCCTTTTTTAAACTGTCCCCCCTTTTTCCTGATCCCCCGGGGTTTACCTTTTTTATGGGTTTTTTTTTTTTTCCTGTGGGGAACTAGTTTTTCCCCGGTTTTCCCCCCGGACAGGTTCAGGATTTTTTTTTTGCCCTTTGCAAAAAACGGGGCCTGACCTTTTTTCCTTCAGGGGGGAAAACCCCGTCCCCCCACCAGAGGCCCCCGTTGGGTTTTTTTTTGGGAGCTGGAAGTTTCCCCCCTTTTTTTTTTTTTTCAGGGAAAACCTTTTTCCCCGGGCAAAGGGTGTGCCTGGCCCCTTTTTTTTTTTCAGGGGCCAAAATTTTGCCTAGCAGCAAGGAAAAACCCCGTGGGTGTGGTGGCGCTTTTGGCTGTCCCCCCCCCCCGTTGAGGCCTCTGGGACCTTTTTTTGATTTACTTCCAAAGACCTTACTTTTTTGGGAGGAGTTTCCCCCCCCCTCCCTTTCCCCCCCCCCCCCTTTTTTTTCTGGGGGGAAAAAACCACCAGAAAACTGGGCCACAAAATTTTTGGGGGCCCGAAAGGTTTTTTTAAAAGGAAGTGGCAGAGTGGTGTTTTTAAGAAGCTTGGAGGGGAAGGGGGTTGGTGGAAAAAAGGGGGATGGGGGTAGAAACGAAGTGAGGACCTACCTGGCTTGGGGAAACAGCACACGGGCATGTTCCCCCTTTTGCCTCTGGAAAAAATACTTTTTTCCCCTTATTCCAATACTTCCTTTTTAAATTTGGTTATCTTTTTTTCTTTTTTTTGAAGAAGCTTTTTATGAGCTTCTTTGAGTGGTAACAGCATATTGGGAAAACCCGGAAAAGTTTTTTCCCCCCTCTCCCCTTGATGACCCCGTTTTTTTTAAACCCCCACTTTACCCAAAAATCCTTGGTTTTTTCCCCCTTTTTTTTTTAAACGCAAAGTTAGCTCCATGCCTATAAACCGGGCCAGTGGAAGCACAGCATAGGGTTTTTTTTGGCACATATTTTTTAAACCCCTATTGCCCCCCCCCCCGAGGGGGTACCATGCTAACTTTTTAACCGATTCTGGAAAAAGGCTAATGTTTGTTTTTAAAAAAAAAAGAGCTGGTGTAGAACTGTTTTTAAAAACCCTCAACTTTTTTCCCCTTAAAAAAGTTTTTTTTTTCTGCCCCCTTTTCCCTTTAAAAATTCTCCCCCAGTCCCCCTAAACATTTTTTTTTTCCCCCCAAAAAAAAACCCATCGGTCCCCCCCCGGAAAAAAAATTCCTTTTTCACTGATTAGGGGTTTTTTTTTGGGGGAAAAATGAAAAAAAATTTTACCCAGGAATTTCCCCCCATATCGCCACCGACGTCCCCCCCCCCTCTCTCTGGTTTTAAGAAACCTTTTAACTTTTTCCCAGGCCCCACCCCCCCCGTGTGGGGGGGATGCGGGAAACCCCCTTTTTTAAAAACTTCCCCAAAAAAATTTTTTTTTGATGTCTTTAAAAAAAAAAAGATCCTGAGATACCCCCATCAATGTCCCCCCTTCACACTAGGTACTTACTATTGGGAAAAAAGCTTTCATATTTTTACCAATTAAGATTTTTCTTGGATTGAGGAGGACTTTTTCCCCTTTTACCTGGTTTAAAAAGCCCCAAAAACCATTAAAATTTTTCCCCTTCTTTTGTTTTTTTGGGGGCGTTAAGGGCGTCGGGAGGAAAAAGCTGATCTTTTTGTAAAATTTTTTTAGTACTCCATACAAATTGGAATTCTCCATTTTTCCCCCCCCCCCCACCCCCATTGGAACCCCCCCCGAGGGGAAAACTATTTTTGGGGCTCAAAAAAACTTTCCCCAACAGCCACAGGGTTTTTAAAGAGAAATAAAATTCCCACTATTACATACTGATGGCAGTCCCCCCCCCCTGTGCGCTACCACGAAATGTTGTTCCCCCCCCCCCCCTTTAAAACCCCCTAGCCCTTTTTTTGACCACCCCCATTGACCTTTTTACCAGACCTTGATCAAGCCACCCGAACAATCCAGAAAAAAAGGACCAAAGAGGTTTTGTTTTTTTTTGCTGCAGGCCGCAGCGTGCAGCATCAACTCAACCTCCAGGACTCCTGTCCCCCCTGGGGAATAAGGGAATGCATGCACGCAAAACACCACGTGGAGAGTCTCCCCTGGTCCAAGATGGAATGAACCAGGGGTGGGTGGGACCATCCCCTCTCATAGGCCTTGTTTGGCACCAGGAAACCATTTGTCCCCCCCATCCCCCCCACTGGTGGGCCCCTCCAGTATGGGTAGCCCTCTGGTTTTGGCTCACCAGATCCAATTGGGACCCTCAACCCCCCCCCCCCGCGGCCCAAAGGGGGCTTTTCCCTTAGGGGAGCCCAAAGGGCATATGTTTGAGGATCCCCTGCCCCTGACTGCCTGCAATTCCCCATGCCATAGGTTCAAGGCCAGCCCCCTTTAACAGGTTTTTGCAGAGATATAACCCTATGCCTGCGGCTTTTTTCCCACCACTTCCCAGCTTGAAATCGCCATCTTAACTTTCCTGTTAGGGTAGGTTTTTCTTGTTGGGTGGTTGGTCTGGGCACTTATTATGGAAAACCATTTTTTGCATCCAAGCTAACTGTTTGGAGGGCCCCCTACCAGTACAACTGCTCAGAATACTTCCACCCCAACATTCAACGAAACCCCACAATGGTCTGAAAATTGAAACTTCCATCCACTTAGCGGACTGGCAGTTCCTTGTGAGGAGGGCCTTTTAGAGTTCAGCTTTTCTCAGGCTTGGTAGTTAGGGTGAAAGGTCCCCGTTTTTAACCAAAGAAATGGCTTCACCTCCTCCAGCAAATATTCCCTGTGGACATTTTCCAGTCCCTTCTCCAGCACTGTCTGAGGTCCTAACGCACCATTCCAACCGAGTAAATGCTTTTCATGCTTCAGTGGCCTCCAAGTCTCCCATGGAGATGGATTCCTGCCTTGCCCTTAGGCTATGCCAATGGACTCCCTGTGCCCGCTTTCAAGTGTTTTTTCGCGCTTAAGGGCTCCCCAAAAGCAAACTGGGTTCCCCTCAGGTTTTTTCAAGTTTTTCTGTTTAATCGAATGGAGGCTGCATGGTGACCCCAGGGCACACTCTTTCTTCCCTCATTCTGTCAAATGAAACATCTGGCCACTGGAGGGACAAGGAGTTTTTTTTGAAGGGACCCAGTAAAAAGGGGAGCCACTACCCGCCTACGGCCAGTGCCACAGAACTTGGCACTCCACTTCTAATTCTGGAAGGATCCCCCATCAATGTTCCCAACAAGAATGGGGGTTCGATTTTCCCCCTTTGGCCACCATACCTTATACCCAATACCATGTCCAGCAATGTGGGTTTGGAGTCTGGATACCAGGAGCCAGAAATCTTTATTCTCAATTTTCAAAGTCCAGAGAAGGAGCTGTTTTTTCCGCTGCTGGAATCACCCCCCCAAGGGGGCCCCCCCCAA
>NW_023646436.1:0-7660 GCF_015228065.2 Penaeus monodon
GTCCCTTCGGGGCTCGACGTGGGCCCAACATCTAAAGACATCCTGGTGTCTCAAGATATCCTGACCTCCTATATATACCCTTTCCCGGGCCAACACAGGTAGACTAAGTGGTCAGCCGAAGGTGACTTACCATCTGTGTCGCCAGCTGTACCGTTCGAGTTGCCTTGCCTTTATATGTGGTCTGTGTCCCCCCTCAATACACAGTTGAGTCCAGCACCAGCTGACACATTATAATCGAATCGGCATTAGTCACACAGGCCGGACTCCCTTCATAGGCCGGCTGAGGCTCCGCTCCGCACATCTGCTTATCCTATTATGCCTCAATACAAACCCTCACAATGATGATAATGTGATGATGATCATGAAAAGGGTGATAATGATGATGATGATGATGATGATAGAAATAATGATGATGATAATGAAGATGTAACAATAAAGATAATCAATCAGGCACTGGAGCTAACACCGAAAACTGGGGGGCATAGCCAAAATCCACCCTTCGCTTCCTGTCATTGTTGCACGCCATGAGGATCCCTCATGGCGAGCCACCAGGCCGGCCCCTTTCCCATCTCTACCTCCTCACGACAGTCTGGGTCAATATTTCCAAGCCAGACATCACAGGTTGTCTCATGGGCCTCCTCCACCCAGGGTTGCTTCGAACAGAGACAACCTGGTCGGCAGGATCGTCTCGTGGAAACCAGCCAGAAGCCAGTATATCCTGAGTTGGGCGGTCCCAGATTTTTGCAAGTACAGGTCTTTCGCCGATCTCACGGTGTAATCATCGGTTGGACAATTCATGCTGCCAACTGCACCCTATAATCCGGAACAAGGGCCTGATATAAAAGGCATTAATATGCGACTCCAATGCAATAGATAGCGCCCAGGTATTCCATAAAACAAAATTAACAGTATCAAAGCCTGGAAGACACATAGTTTGGTCCTTCTACACAGGTACCGATATCTCTCGTTGACGGAGTTCATGGGTCTTGCTGCCAGGCCAATCGATTTACTGACTTTCTGGTATAACAGCCCAGAGACGTTGACTACACTACCAGGGGTTCAGGTAGGATAGCAAAAAAGTCAGGAAAGCTAAGGTCCATTAATATTGCTCAGGGGTTGCCCACAATTACTTTGGATATAGCTTTGCCCCTTATCCAGTCCATAAAAAGTGCTGGCACAAGAACACAGCCTTGCCTCACTCCTGGGTTAACAGGAAGAAGCTCGACAGGCCCCTACCACACTTTACAGCACTTTTAGCACCCCTATATAGACTGCTTGTCCTGGGTAAGACAATAAACTGCACCCTGGGGTTCCCTTGAACAAGGATAGCACCCTATTAGCTCCCTATACCAGGGTTACGGTGAAATTTCGGCAGAGGGCATGGATATCTGGTAAAAACACCTTCTTCTACTGTTACGGGTTTCCCCAAAATAATATTGTCTGGCGTATACGTGTAACTGTTTTAAAGCAGGAGATAGTTTTTCCCCTAGTTTTTGGGAGCCCTCAGTTGAGAAGGAGCCTGGGGGATTCCACTAAACTTTTATTTTCTCCTGCAAACCTCCACACCAATGTTTAAAATACAGAAATTATAATGCATACCACTCGCCCTCGCGTGGGTTATCAAGGGGCCGTTAGTCAGGGGCAACCAGCTACAATGTTAAACAGCATCGGGAAAAGACAAAGAAGTAAAGAAAAATGCCCCTTAAGAAACACATTAAAAATCGGAACGTGGAACAAAGGAAAAATGAAAGAATGGGTAAATTCCATACTGTTTTAAACGAGGATAATACAACATTCAAATACTGGGAAATAAGTGGACCAATTGGAAAAGTAAGGGAAGTTTCAAAACAAAAGAAAAAAAAACAGTTTTTTTTTTGGGAAAAAAAGGGAAATTATATCACGGAGTTGCTATGTTTCTCACGAAAAAACTGCAAATGCACAAATTGGGGTACAGCCCAATAATGTCGCATTTAAAAGTCAAATACAAGCAAAACTCATAATTTTATTTAAATGCCGCACCAACCATATTGCAATGATAAAGAAATGGAAAATTTTAAAACCCTTCTCCAAGATCTTTAGACACAATCCCTAAAGATGTAAAAAAATCAGGGGAACCTCAACGCCAAAGTAGGAAAAAAAATGTTTAAAAAAATGACCCTGGGGAAAAATTGGGCCCTTGGGAGATTAAATGAAAAGGAAAAGATTTTTTGAATTCTGTAGTACAAATAATCTATTATAACCAATACATTGTTCCAACACCCCCCCAGACAGTTGTACACGTGGTTTTCACCAGCAAAAGAACACGCAACCCAATTGACACATTGTGCTAAACCAAAAATAAAAAGTTCAAAAAAAAATGCCAAAAAAGACCTGGTGCCGACTGCAAAAGTGACGCACCAACTACTAACTATCCTTTCAATAAGCCAAAAAATGGGCGTCCAACACCACCTCTAAAGCTCGACTACAAACTCTTGATAACAATTACGAATTACAGTGTCAAACAATTTTTGAAATCTCATAAATGTAAAATTTAAAAAAACCCAAAAGGGTTGGGGGAAAGAAGGAAAAGAACTCCTGCTGAGCACTGCTTAAGAAACTATCCCCAAAAAAAGAAAAAAAAATTCCCCCCTGGATATCAAAAAAACACTAAGTGAATTGAAACAGAAGATGCCTAAAATAAAAGGGTATCGATAACCCAAATTTAAAAAAAACAAAATAAAAAAATTAAAAAATTATTGCACAAATAAGGAAAAAATTTTAAAAATGACATTGCCAAGAATTGAAAACTTTCATCAAAAAGAAAACAAAAGAACTCTACCAAGGGGTAGAAACCACCCCCAAAATTTAAACCTACAATGGACACTATCAAACCTGAAGAGGGACTTGTTTTATGGAAAAAAGAAAAAAAGATAAGGGAAAATAAATATTGTTCCAACCATAAAAAAAAAGAATAAAGATCTAACAACAACTTAATTAGACTAAATGAAAACGAAGATGAACCCCCCCCCACTGCAGACAAGTTATAAAAGCCTAAAAAAATAAAGAATAAAAAGAGCCCCGAATAGATAAATAACACAAACTAATTAAGAAGCTGGGAAAGTGTTGAATACTTCTTCTACAACTCTGTAAAAAATTTTTAATGAAAAAAAAATGGCCAGAAGACGGGGAAAAAAATAGTCTTTACCCCATACCAAAAAAAAGGTGACGCACTCCAATGCAAAAATAATAGGAAAATTGCTTTAAATAATCACAGCAGAAAAATTTTGTTGAAATTATTGCTGAAAGAATGAATTTTGAAAAAGAGAGGAATTGCAACAACAGCAGGTTTTCGCCCTGGAAAAAGGACCAGAAAACCCGATTTTAAATTTAAAAAATTTACAAGAGAAAAACAGAACTCAAAAAACCTATACCTTGTTTCATCGATTATGTGAAAGCTTTTGAACTGTTAATCACATTCCTTGGAATAACTGAACCTATGAAGTTTCCAAAACACATCATTCAACAAATAAAAGCCATGTAGATCAACACAAGCAGCTGTAAAAAACCACTTATGGGGGAACAGAATGGTTTTGAAATCAAACAAGGGGTGCGACAGGTTTTTCATTCCCGTCTCCGCACCTCTTTAATATATATTTGAAACAATTAGAGAGGTGCTCTAGAGAATTTTGAAAGGGAAATGTGGAATTGGAGGATCAAAATTCAAATCTAGGTCGCCCAATATGTTTTGATTGCCACATATCACTGAACTACACAACTACTTAATAAATTAGAGAAGCAAGCGAAAAAAGGGTGGCTTTTTTTTTAATGCCAAAAAACTAAGATCATGAAGACAAAATAAACCGCAATGACAAAGATACATGTTAAATCAATGGAAAGATTTTGGAAAAATTTAAAAGTTCCTTATCTTGGGGATGTTTTTTAAATAATACATATGATGATTCACCGAGTAAAAGAATTACCATTGCCAAAACCCACAATTCTCTCAATAACATCTGGAAAGACCGAAGCATTACCTTTCGGACAAAGCTGAGGGTTTTTGAACTCATTTTTTTTCCCAAATTTCATCATTGGTTCTGAGTGTTGGGGGCTGAAGTGATAGACAAAAAAAGATCAATAGTTTTTTTAAATGTGGTGTTACGACGAGACTGCGTATTGCTGGCAGAGAAAAGACAATGGATAAGTGCTGAGAAAAATAAATTTTTAAGACCGGTGTTTTTGGGTATCTTAACAGGGGAAATTAAATTTATTGTCTGTAATAGAAAAAAGTTTGGAAAAATTTCTGCAGGGATGGTGATGGAAACAGAGGGAAAAGGCAAACCGAAAAAAGACTGAGCGACAATATCAAAGATATTTGCGGGGTTTTCGATGGTACAAGCGGAAAAAAAAGCTAAAATCGAGTTTAGTGGGGAAGGGTGGTGGAGAGGGCCCGGCTGCTCAAACATGGGATACCGTTTTATGATATCTCTTTTTCTTTTCTTCTTTCGCTTTTTCCCCCGTTCCCCTGGGGGCGCCGGTCGGGCTTCCTCCTCCACTCTGCCCATCCCGGCCTCCCTCTCCGTCACTCCCCCCGTCTCCATTCCTCCTCAGGGCATGGGCCGTTCCCGTTTTACCGGCCCCCATCGTTGTAATCGGCTGGGAGCTTCATGTTTTAAAACATTTCGGAATGTACCCTTTGGGGGAAATAGGATCGCATCATGGCCACCAAATCGTTGAAGTCTTAAATTTTTTCGAGGGGTGATCAAAAAAGGAACATTTTGAACTACCCCACAACTGTTGAGTTACTATTGACTCTTCCATTTCAGTTTACGAGAAATTGTAAATTCCGTCTCCGTAATGCTCTTTAAAGAATTTCAAAAAATTTCTCTCACAGGGTCAAGAAAGATCTCGCGAAAATGGGTGGGTTTTTGACCTTAGGAGGGTCAGGCTCTGCAGCGGCCTGTCTCATTCCGATTCCCCTCATGTATTGGCTTGGGAGGGGGGTTTTTTTGGCCGATGCCCTTCCTGCCGCCAACCTCTTTTAGTCGCTCTTCGACCGCAAGGTCGTTGGACCTATTCTACCCCGGGTCCACACGGTTTTTGATGATATATAACGTTTAGTCCAGTAATCCTTTCGGAATCCCCACGTCTCAAATTCCCTTTAAACGTTTCCCCGAAGCATACTAATATGGGAATGTTTTTCGGGGACAAGTTAAGATTAGAAAGAAATTAAGTTTTTAAAACATAAAATGAAAAATTGTTTAAAAGTTTAACTAAAGTTTGGCAATTTTGGATTAGATATTCTTTTTAACTTTAAAATGGAAATATCTTAAGTTTGAAAAAAATTTAAATAATAAAGTGTTTTCCATATTGATAGCTCAGGGGAAAGTAGTGGGCAGTGACAAGTCCTTTTGTTTTTTGACGGAAAATAAATTTATTTTTTGTCTAAAAATGTTTTTTTATCAAATTTATTATTTTTGTTGCTTGATGTTTTTTTTCTTTTATTCACTTACAACACAACTTGAGTCTTTTTACAAATTAACTATTTTTTTCTCTCTGATCATTATTTTTTTTAGTTTTCTAATTAACTGACTATGTATCATTACCCTTTTTGGAAATACAAATTCCTACTGCCTTTAAAACAAAAAAATGATTATTGTTAAGACCGCTTTTTTTTTATAATTTTAGAATTATTTTTTTTCACTTCGTGCTACAAAAAAAAAAAAGAACAAAATAGTTTCATTAAAAACCCACAAGGCAGACAAAAATTGTTTAAAATTAAATATACAAAAAAAGCGAAACAAAGAAAAAGATTAACAAAAAAAAAAAAAAAGAAAAGAAAAAAAAAAAAGGGGAAATATGTATAAAAAAAAAAACAAGCAAAACCCTAAAAACGAAATAGGTGGTTACGGTCACAGGGTTACACCGTAAAAGGCTTTGTGGATGTGGTGGTTTTGCTCGGTTTCATCCTGTGAAATACAAAGATTCAAGATTCAGAGATTCGAGATTTAGAGATTTAGGTTAGGCGGGCGAGTCTGTTTGGAAATTAACAAACTTTTAAAATGTTTTGAGGGAAGGGGGGGTTTTCCATGTGTGAATGTAGCGAATACCTTATCTCGGGCGTTAAGATAATCTTCGAAAACGGTACTGAGTTGCTCAATATTATTCCCCCCGGTAAAATTAATATAGTTGAATAATTTGATAATACTGAGGATAGAAGTGGACAGATGGAATAGTAATTAATAGAGGGTAATGGATAAGGATAGATAGATTGATGTGGTACGAGGGTGATGGGAGGTCTCGTCGCCCTAGTACTAAAATACAGGTCTTGTTTCTTGACAATGCTGTAAACCTCACGTGCTTGGTAAGATTATCATGTCTTGAGGGGTTTTAAAAGTGTATCAAATGATGCCACTTCTATTATCCTTATTTCAGGGAATTTTTTTTTGTTGTCTTTACGCTTTCTTTTCTTTACATCGCTTGCTTTGTCGGAAGTGCGTAGGGGGTTCAAAAGGAAAAAAAAAAACAAAAACAAAATAGTGTGTTTTAAATGCTCACCATACCAACTTTAAAGTCTTTTCGGTTTTTAAAGCCTTAACATTAAATTACACTATGCCTAAATTCCAATAAAATTTTAAATAATGTACAATGCTTTCTAAACCTTAAAGGGTTTGGGGTTGTTTGTCGAGAGTTCATTTGGGGAAAAAATTTTATTCTGTCATTTTTTTTATTTGATAATTAAAAAATTTTACATATAGCAAAAGTCAAGGGGATTTTTAAATAAATAAGAGCGGGGGGAAGCAAAAGTGACAATGTTAATATATAATATATATAATTTATATATTATTAATTATATTTTTAATGTATAATATCACACCCATATATTATATTTGTGTGTGTGTTTTAACATAATTATATATATAATTATTTTATATATAAATTATATATATATAATATATATTTTTGCCCTTTTTTTGTCTTCCCATGCTTTTTATTTTTTCACTAAATCCTCTTCGACTTATCTATTGTAAATATCTTAAATTTTCAAATAAAAAAAAGACACTGAAAAGAAAATTTTTCCCAAAAGAATCTCGCAAACAACCCAACCCCCTTTTAAGGTTCAAAAACACTTTCACATTATTAAATTTTTATTGGACATTTAGGCCCTTAATTTAATGTTAAAGGGTTGAAAATCCGAATGACTTAAATTTTGGGATGTGATCTATTTAAAAAACCCCATTTTGTTTTTTTTTCTTTTCTGTCCCTTTTGAACCCCTACCATTCCAGACAAGCAAGCGATTTAAAAAAAGATGCTGTTAAAGACAACAAAAACTTCCCTGAAAAGGGTACATAAATGGCATCATTTGATACACTTTAATATCCGCCCTCAAAACATGTATCTTCCAGTCACGGAGGGTTTACGCATTGTCATGAAACAATGACCTGTATTTCAGTACTAGGGGGACGAGCACCCACCTATCTACCCCCCCGTACCCTCCCTTTTCATCTATCTCTATCTACATCTATCCATCTATCTACATCTATCTATCCATCTGTCCCCCTTCTATCCCCATATCTATCTATCTATTCAAATATTTGAAACTTTTAAAACCCGTTTTTGGAAAAAGGAAAATATTCCTGGGAAAAAAAAAAAAAAAAACCCCCCAAATCACCCCCCTAAAAC
>NW_023646438.1:0-7659 GCF_015228065.2 Penaeus monodon
TGACCCTACCATTTTTTTGACCGCCGATTACTTGACCGGGCCTTGATCAACCCAAAATGTCAAAACCAGAAAAAAGGAGGTTTTTTTCTATGCAGGGGCGCCGTGCGCACCCGCTCAACCCCAGGACTCTTGTCTCCGGGAAATCCCGGATGCCACCCGGGGAAAACCCAAAAACGGGGAGAGTTCTCCCTGGTCCAGATGAAATGAACCAGGGTGGGTACACCATCCCCTCTCATGGGGCCTTGTGCACCAAAAGCCTTTTTTGTCTCATCCCTCCGGTTACCCCCATTATGGGTAGCCCCCTCTGGCCCCCAGCTAAACCAGATCATTGGGCCCCAAGCCCCCCCCCCGCGGAAGGCGGCTTCCGTTGGGGGGGAGGCTTAATAAGGGAGACTACTTTTCCTGATGTCTGTCTAGCCTCCTTTAGAAACTCGTCGGCCCTTTTGGCTTGGGGTCTTTTTTAAAGGATTAAGGTTACACGCTGGGGCATTTTTTTAACTGCCTTATGCAGCTTTCCCTTGCTCTACAGCTTGTTGGCATTCATCAACCATGATGGACTGGAGGTCGACGGTAATATCCGCTTTTTTGGGAATGGAAGCTTCTGCCAAGGTAAATTTTCTGATTAAGTGATTAACGCATCTTGAACACATTAGAAATCTTCCAATCCTGGCAATACTGCATTTTTGATCTAAAAAGATTCCTCCGCATTTTTTCATCCCCATCTTGCACTCCTTGGCTGAATACCATTCGCCTCCTGCAAAATATTAAAAAAGTGTTTCGCTTCCAGGGAAGTCTTCCCCATGACCTGCCAAGTGAATTCTCTGTAAAAAAAGGTGAGCCTATTAAAAAGTCCTATATTGGAGAAGTTCAGTTTTTTTTTTGGAAATTGGGGGGAGTGATACATTCGTAAAACTGCCCTACTCTTAAAACAAGGACTCCAAGGACCTTCCTCGAGGGTTCACAAAGGGGTCCCCCCCCAGAGGTGATGCCGCCCCTTGAAATCTCCCCCAAAAATAGAATGGATTCCAAGTCATCTTCCAAATGTCTTGTTTTTAAATTTTTTGGAGGAAGGAGATGATTTCAGCAGGTAAGGTTGTTTCAAGCCTATTCTCACACCTTCACCTGCAGTGTTGTCTGCAGGGGATGGCCGGGGAAGGGAATATCCTGACATAACATTGCTATCCCCCCTGAGGTCCTTTTTATCAAAATTCCATAAGGGGGCTTATAATTTGGAATCCTCTCAGGGAAATGGGATTTTTTTTTTCCGGGTCAAAAATCCTTTTACATCAAAAACTAGGTTACATGAAGCTATCAAATTTTTGCTTTCTTCCTTTTTTCATAAATTCCCCCCTGACGTTCCATTGGATTAGGGTACCAGTTCCCCAAAAACCTACTTTTTCCCAAAAGGGTGCTTGGCAACCTTGGTCAGGTTTTGCCCCCCTTTTGGGCCTCCAATCTTGGGAAATCTTTTGAGGGGTTTTTTTGCCCGTGAAACTAGTTTCCACAGGTTTCCCCTTTTTGACAGGCTCGGTTTTTTTTTTGTAGGGGCAAAGGAGGGTTCTGGCCTTTGCTTCGGGGGGCATTCTGCCTATACTGAGCCCCCCTGGGGATGTAGGGGGCAGCTGGGCTGTCACCGTTGGGCCTCGGGAGCCCCTGCCTAAAACACTCCAAAGACCCCACTTTAAAATTATCTTTTAAACAGGCTCAGGATTTCTTTGCCGGGGAAAGGGGTGTACCTGAGCCTTTGCTTAGGAGCATTCTCCTAGCACGGGGGCCCCTGGGGAAAATGTGGTGCAGCTGGAGCTGTCACCATTGGGGCCTCTGGAGCCTTCCTGATGGCTCCAAAAAACCCTTATTTTGGGGGAGGAGTCCCCCCCAATAGACCCTTCACCTCTCCATTTCTGGTGGAATTCACCTGGGGCATTTTTTCAGCAATTGGGGACTAGGTTTAAAGGAATGGCAGAGTGTGTGGTGTAAGAAGCACCGGGGGGCAAGGGTTTTTGTGGGAGGAGGAGGGGTTTTTACACCCAAAAAGCAAAGGATTTACCTGGGTGTGCAAACACACCAGGCCTCATTTTGTCTTCCCAGGAACGGCAGCTCTTTCCCTACCACACACCCCCCTACAAACTGTCCAAAAGTTTTTTTCAAACCACATATCCTTCTAATCAAAAAAAAATTTTTACATCATCAATACTAAACAAAAAAAGACGATCCGGTATAAACAAACAGCTGGGATTTTTTTTTAAATCCAAATTAAATTTCAAAAATTTTAAAATTTAAATTCCCTTTAGGGCTTGATTCCCAAACATAATGGTCATTTTGGAATTACATCTTTTTCCCCCTTGCCTCAACTATGCTGACCCATCCCCCCGGTCTCGTATAAAACTTGCATTCACTTCAGCCCTCTGAGAGGACAAAACTCACCTACCCGTTTTTTTTAAAATCATTTTTAAAATCTAAACATTAAATCATGTTCATGGGACTTATCTATTCCCAAAAAAACCTTTATCAAAAGTCTTTAAAAACAACAAAAAAAATTGGCAATTTTTTTTAAAAAAAATAGAATGAAAAGAGTTTTTTCAAAAAAATTCGACAAATTAAAGGAGTAACTAACCCCCCTTTTCCCCACCTCTTCACGTCGTAAAAAGTTTCAGATCCCATGGATTTTTTCAAAATTTTTTTTAAAAAACTGGGCCTCCTCATCCCCTGTTCACTCACAGAACTCAAGAAATTTATACCTAGAGTCAAGGAACGGGTAGAAACTAACCCCAAAACCAATTATCTGACTGGATAGTTTGGACAACTCCCGCGAATTCCCCCGCCCCCATCTTATGTAGGTTAAAAGAAAAAATAAAGGTTTTTTTGAAGGCTCCTGGCTCCCCACAGACCGAATGCGACGCTCTTATTCACCTTCCTACACCTTATACAAGCTTAACTGACCTTTACAAAGCCTCTCTCGCTACCGGCTATTTTTTTCCCCCTCCCTTTAAAACTGCTGCATGGGCCCTGACTACCCAAAGGTTACTTCCTTATTATCCACTCCCAGACTTAGGGATTTTTTTTTTTATTTTTTTTTTTAATCTTAAACACGACGCTAAAGCTGTTCCCTTTTCCAAAAGATTTGAGTCCTTTTTTATGTCAAGTTTTAAATTTAACTTTCCCACCTCTGATTAAAAATTCTCTGGGATTTTCTTTTAGACTACAATTAAAATTTTTTAAATTTTTAAACAAAACTTCAGGGACCTTTCAAACACCGGGGGTAACTCGGGAAACATTCTCAGCTCAACAATATAATTTTAACAAACACCTCCCAACACAACAACACTACTCACTCACTATCCTCTTTTGCTGATGACTGTACTTGTCACAAAAATGTTGGCTAGTCTTTGATATAAAAGTTTAAGCTAAACACAAAAATTTTTTTTCCCTTCTGATTACACTTCCTCGACCAATCCCCCCTTTAAGGTGTCTTTTTCACCTTTATTGACAAATTTAAAAAAACCCGTCTCAGATGGTGCAAAAATGGCGTAATCAAGAAAATGCAACAAAAAAAAAAGTTTCTTTGTAAGACCACAAAACTTCCCCCCTTGGGATATTTACCTCACACCTTCGCAGACTATAACACCTCTAAAAATAATCCTCTTGCCATCCTTGGTTTTTTAAATTTGTACCTACTTTGTTTTCATTTGCTACCCTTCAAAGGGCCCCCCCTTGGCGGGAAAAAATTACTTTTTGCTTTATCGACTTAAAAGTGGGGCCCCCAAAACCCAAAAAAAAAACACTAAAAAACCTCTCCTCACATAAAACCCCCATCAAACACACATCACACAAACACAACACTAAAAAACCAACTTCATTTTTTTTTAAATAAAGCACTCAATGGATCTATATGAAATTTGGTCGTTTATTACATCTGAACACTTCCTTTTTCCTCTGAAAAATCGAGTGGGTAGGTTGGGGTGTAAACTACGACACCTCCGTTTCTTGGCATACCGACTGGCTGGATAGACTCACACCATTTTTTTTCCGGCTTTGGGGACTGGGTTTTGGCCATGATCCTTTTTTTTTCTTTGGTAGGGACGAAAGGGGGATGCAGTTTTTTTTTGGCTTGGCCCCATCCTTTGAAGCTACCTCCTAATCCCCCCCTTTTTTACCTTTTCCCCTTTCCACTATTCCTTGTTCATTCATTTTTTTTTTTTTTTTTTTGGGTTTCCTCTTTTTTTGTTTTTTTTTAAAATAGTTTTTTTTTTCCTTTAGTTTGTGACTTTTTTAATTTCCTAATTAAATTTTTCCTCCCCTTTCCCCAGCCCTCCATCCCCGCTTTAAATACTTTCACTTCGTCCCCTGACCCCTATGGGCTGTTGTAACCTCACCCACAACTAAAAGCCTTTTGGGGTTAATCCATCATGACATGGCCCCCCACCTCCCATTACCCCACTGCCAACGAAGGGATACCTTCTGTTGACACAGGCCAGGAATGCCCCCCTGATTGTACCCCTCCTAGCTTTTAACCTCTTCAAAAGCTAGGTTGCCAAGGGATAGCACTGGAGTCCCAGTCCGGAGGCCCCTGCCCCAGAGACACTGCAGACCCATTTCTTAAACTGTTTAACTTTTACCCTACCCCCCCGTTAAACCAGAATCCTGCAGTCCGTTCCTATAACGGGTCCCGGGGCCCCGCCCTTCACCCCCCCCCCCACGAAAACCCAAACACAAACTTCCATGCAGGAAGCGCTCAAGGTCTTAGGATACTTGCCCTTCCCACCCAAGATTTTCCCCCCCCACCCTCCCATGCGCCTCATGTGGCGGAGGGGCCCCAATGCCCAGACATGGTATTTGGTTTTTACCCCCACCCTTTTCCTTCTTTCAAAAAACGCACTAAACCAACCACTCCAAACTTTACCCCGTATGCTCCCCCTTTTTTTTCCCTAAAAATTCATTTTTTTTATCCCAAATTTTACCTTCCCATCCTTCTTTCCAAAATTTTTTTCTTTTGCTTCTGAGATTCACTTCGTGGTCCTGCCCCTGGAAGCCCCCTCTTTGAGGCAGGACCCCAGAGCTTCCTCCTGAGGTGAACACCTTTGGGGGGCTTTTTCCTGGAGAGGGAGGAAGGAAGGGTTTTCCCAAAAAATATACCCCTTTGTAAGGGGGAAGGGCATCCCCCCTGGTCTCTCCCTAGGGGTTCACACTTCCCACGTGTTTGCCGGGGTGGCACCCGTGTCCTATGAGGGGGAGTCCTGGCGGGTTTATGATGCCGTGCTCAGTACCCCTGCACTGGCAAAAAACCCCTTTGGGCCCCCCTTTTTTCTAGCAAACGGGTGGGCCCGATCATGGCCCGGTCAGTCAATCGTCCCCCCTTTTTTTTGGGGGGCTAGGGTTTCAAGCATCCCCCTGGCGCGTTAGCACTCAACTGGTTCCTAGTGGCAAACAACGACCCTTGGGTGGTAATCCTCACCACCCTTGTGGGTTTTAGACATTAGTTCTAAAATAACTTCCCTTGTTGGACCTGTGGTGGGTGAAAAAAACTGCTTGAAATAACTTTGCCATAAGTAAACATTTCCACAAACCCCCACAAAACAAAGAAAATGATGACAAACCTGAAAGGCCCCCCAAACTACGGTATACAGGGCCTTTCTAGTGGCAAGCAAAACCCAGACACGGGTTGACTCTGTCAGACTTGCTGTTAAAAAATGGACAGGGAAACCCCAAAAAACAGTTGTCAAAAAAATTGCCCCCGCAATGGATCTCGGGGCTGTCCTCTCCGGCCACACCCAAACGGGGGACCTCTGCTACCCCTCAATTCCTCCCCCACCCCAGATGACTGTGAAACAGCTGATGCTTCCACTACTGCAGCCCAGAAATTTTAAACCGAACGGCATCTGAAAAACCCGGGCCAAGACAGACCCCCGAGGGAGAGTCGGGACCCCCTACCATTTTTCCATTTTAAAGTTTCCCCCTCTAAACCTGATGGTTTTTTGACAATGCCTCCCAAAATTGGTAAGCATTGGAGATGCAGAAAAAAATCTGGTTTAATCCGGGGTTCCCAAAAAGACCGAGAAATGATTATTATCCCCCAAAACCAAGCTACCCTGAATTTCCTGCGGGAAACCCCAAGGTAACTGGGCCCCTTTACCTAAGATCCTATTGCCTGAGCCATTTTCGGTGCTTTAAGTCCCAAAAGATAGGGTCACCATAGACTAGCTGAAAAGGCCAACCAAAAATGTTCCCCTGTAAAGGCACACAATACCGGGGGTGTGCTTTAAGGCCCCAAAAGGAAAGGAAAAAGGGACAAAAAACAAATTCCCCACTGTGTCAAGAAGCCACCGGGGGCCCTGGATTGCACTCCCAGGAAAAAGGAACCCCAGGCACAAGAGTTTTGTTCTTGCTCCCCTAGGCACCCTGCCCCTGGGGACAAAAATAAGAAAGGTTTCCCCCAACCCCTAAAAAAGGGAAAGCTCCTCCACAGCCAACACTGGAAATATCTCCAATAAAAAGGAGTTTCCAACCATTTCAAAAGTGCGGGAAAAAGGACCCAGAAAAAAAGGTTCAAAGACATGCAAAACCCCTCCCCCTGAGATTAATCCCCCTTTGAAGGAAAAAATACGATTCTCCTTTTTGCTGTAGTCCTGCAGTTGCAACACTTTGGGGTTTTTCCGTGGGGGGTGGGAAAGGGCGTCACAGCAATGCCCAACTGGTGCAGTCCGAAAAAGGAAGCCGAACAGACCAAAGCAGCCCCACCTCACCCCAGGACTGGACTCCCCTCCCCACTCCCAAACCCCGCCGAATCTGGCTGACACTATGTACCAGTAGAACCCCTGACCTTTCAAGGTAAAAAGTCCCCAAAAAAAAAAATATACACAACAAAAACTGAGTAGAAAAGCCAAACCCACAAAAACAAGCTACCCCAAAGGGTCTCCACCTCCCCCGTGGACCCTGGTAGCCTACAAACCCCAAAACCAATGAATTCCTCAACCACAGGCCCTCCTAAAAGGGGAAGCCCCTTGCCCGGTGGGGGGGCTTGAGGTCCCAATGTCTGGTGAGCCGGGCCAGAGGGCTCCCCTACTGGAGGGTCACCGTGAGGGGTGAAAAAAATGGCTTTTCCCGGGCACCAAGGCCTATGAGAGGGGATGGTTCCCCCCCCCCCTGGTTCATTCCTCTTGGGCCAGGGAGAACTCTCCCACGTGTCTTTTACCCTGCTGGCTCCCGTAAATTTCCGGGGGAAAAGGGCCTGGAGGTTAGCGATGCTGCACGCTGCGCCCTCAGCTAGCAACAACCTCTTTTGGGCCTTTATTCTGGGTTTGACGGTGGTTTTTTTCAAGGGCCCGTCAAATCAATCGGCTGGTCAAAAATGGGGTAGGGTCCGGCACTATTCATCGGTATGCATAGGCCCCGATGCCCTCATAGTAATGTGGCTGCGTATTTTCCTCATTTCCCCTGGGCTGTTGGGAGATTTTGACCCCAACTATACTTCCCCTCTTTGGGCTCCCCTGGTGGGTGGGGGGTTTTTAGGGGAAAGAAGAATTTTCCAAAATTTTTATGGTACTACAAATTTTTCAAAGATCTGCTCTCCCCCCCCTGACGACCTACCCCAATCCCCCGCCATTCCCTCGGAAAAACACTATTGTCACTTTTTGGGAAACCTTTTCCCCTTCCAAAAGGGGA
>NW_023646439.1:0-7658 GCF_015228065.2 Penaeus monodon
TACATATATCTTTTTTTTTTTTTTTCTTTTTTGTTTTTTTAATATTTTTATTTAATTATTTAATATATATAAAAAATTATAATATAATATATATATAATTATTATATATAGAATATTTTATATTTTATACTTTTTAAAAATATTTTATATATTAAGATATTTTTAATTTTATAATCTACTATAAATAAAATACTATATATATTTCTTTTATTATTTATATATATATATTTTAAAATATATATAATATATTTATTTTTAAAAATATTTTAGTTTTATTTTTTATATATAAAATATTTTATATTTATAAATATAATTAAATAGATAATATATAAAAATTTTAAAATAATATTTTTATATTTTTTTATATATGATATATATATTATAATTATATAATATATATTTTTTTTTTTTTATATAGATATATATTTTATACACATTACATAAAAATACAAATACACAAAAACAAAAACACTCACACACACACACACACACACACACACACACACACAAAAATTTTGTATATATAATATATATAATTTATATATATATATAAAATATAAAATTTAAAATTATATATAAAACATTATTTTGGGGTGTGTGTGTGTGTTTTTGTGTGGGTGTTTTTTTGTGTGTGTTTTGGTTTTTGGTGGTGGGGGTGTGGTTTTTTATGTATAAAATAAAACTTACAGTACATATAATGTTCACCCCGCCCCTAAACGTAGGAGCGCCTCCCCCCCCCCGGCCAGCGCCCGCCCGCCCCGGCCCCCCAAAAAAAACCCGGCCTCGCCCCCTTGCCCCCCGCGCCCCCCGGGAACCCGCGTCGCCTCCGGGGGGCTTAGGGGGAAAAACCCCGTGGAACTCAAAGGCCGGGCCCAAACGCCCCTCACTCCGGGGCGTCCGGTTTCCGGCCTGGGCCCTTCGCTCCACGGGGGAAGTTTGGGGGGCGGGGGGGGAGGGGGGGGGCGTGGGGGTGAGGGGGGGGGGGGGGGGGGATGGGGGAAAGGGCCCTAAATAAAAAGAAGAAAGCAAAGGGAGCCAAAGGATTAGCGTTTCGGATGGGCTCGAAAAACCCAACCAGGGGCGTGGGGGCTTGGGGTTAATACGAATGCTCCCCGGTCTGGCTTCGAAACTATCCCATTTTCGCTGGGTGAAAAATAAGTTTGTGAGAGTGATAGTGGCGGGACCAAAGAATTCCCAAACATAATGGTATTGTGCAAAACAAATTTATCGCTTTCAAATCCACCCTGTGTCCCCAGCTTGAATTTCCCTTAAGTATAGCAATGCAAACATGACGACGTCGAAAACCCCACCCTGCGATTTCTTGGGGGCCCTGGTTTCAGGGTGCCCCCCGTTATTTTTATTATTTTTGTTTTATAATGTCGTTATATGCACATTTCATAGAACGTAAAACATAGATACATACAATACATACATACATTTCAAAAATACATTTAAAAAAAACCAATTTTTTTTCTTCATATGTTTGGTTTTTTTTTTAATCAGCGAATAAAATGGGAATTTGGGTTTCCCAAACGGGCCAAAAAACCGAGGAAAGCAATTTTGTTTTAAAACCCCCAAACCCCCACCGGGCCCCCCGGTTTTTTGGGGTGTTCCCAAAACCCCCTTCCCCAAAACCCCAAACCCCTTTTTGGCCCCCCTTTTTGCTTTCCCCCCCTCTTTTCCCTTTTTTTGCCTTTCCCCCCCATTTCCCCCCCCCCCCCCCCCCCCCCCCCCCCCCCTCCAACCCCCCCCGCCCCCCCCTCCCCCCCCCCCCGCCCCCCCCCCCAAAACGTTTCCCCCGGTGAAGAGGGGAAAGGGCCCCAAAAAGCCGGAAGCCCCCAAAAGGAAAGGCCCCCGGGAAAATGGAAAGGGAAAAGTTGGCTCGGGCCCCTTTTTTTAATTTTTTTCACGGGTTTTCCCGGGGGAAGGCCCCCCCCGGGGGGCGGACCCCTGGCCCCCCCCGGGGGCCCCCCGGAAAGGGCCAAAGGGGGGGGGAGGGGGCCCTTTTTTTTTTTTTGGGCGGGGGGGGCGGGGGGGCGGGGCCGGCCGCGGGGGGGGGGGGGGGCGCTCCTTTACGTCAGGGTCCCCCCCGGGCCCCGGAAAAAATTAATTGTACTTGGGAAAGTTAAAAATTTAAATACCCCACCAAAAACAAACCCCACAACCAAAACACCCCACAAAACAAAACACACACACACCAAACCCCCACAAAACAAAAACCCACACAACATATATATGGTTTAATTTTAAAAATATTAAAAATAATATAAAAAATATAGATAAATATTTTATATATATTTTTATAAAATATATGGGGTGGTTGTTTTTGTGTGTTGTTTGGGGTGTGTGTGGGGGGGTGTTTTTGTTGGTTTTTGGGGGGTGTATATTTTGTATGTATTTTTGGTAAAATTTAAAAAATTAATATTATAAATCTATTTTAATATATATAATTTATAAATAAAATATTAAAATTTTTATAAACTTTTATCTAAAAATAATCCCATATATATTATTATATAAAAATTTTAATAGGTTATATATTTTATATATTTTATTAAATTTTTATTTAATATATAATACACACCAATTATTCACCTATAAAAATAAATAAATACTTATTTTAATTTTATAATATTAAATTTTATATAATTATAAATATATAAAAATTATATAATATATAAAAAAATACATACTTTAAAAATAAAATATTATATTAATTTTAAAAAATATATTTAAAAATATTTATATAATAATATATAAATTTTTTTTTTTTTTTCCCTTTTTTGGGATTATTAGTAAACCCGATAGAAAAGAAAAAATATAAATACATACAAAGCCCCCACCCAAAACCCCACACCCCCCCACACCCCCAAAACCCCCAAGGGTTTATATAAAAATATAATATTAAAATATATTTATATAAAAATAAAATTAATTAAAAATTTTTTAAATTTTGTTAAAAATATTTTTTATATATAAAATAAAGTGTGTTGTGGGGGTGGGGGTTGTGTGTTTTTGTTTTTGGGGGGTGGGGTGGGGTGGGGGTTGGGGGTGTGGGGTGTGGGGGTGGGGTTGGGTGGTGTTGTTGTATAAAAGTAAAAATTTTAATTATAATAAAAATTATATATTATAATTATATAATTAATATATTATTATTATATTTTTACACCCCACACAAACAAAACAATTTCATAAAGAAAAAAAAAAACGAAAAGGGCAGCCTGAGCGGACAAACTTTCCCCCGGGCAAAACAGAAAGAAGGGACATAGGGAAAAGGGAGGAAGATGCTTTTCACTTTTGGGATCTTCCCCTAAACCCCGCACTTTTAATTTTTCCCCCCTTTTGCCCTTTTGAAAAAACCCTAGGGCCCTTAAAAAAAATCAATGAAAATTTAAAAACAGAGAAAATTTAAATTTCCCCCAAAGGGTTTTTAAGGGAAAAGGCAGTTTTCTTTTACTTCTTCCCCCTTTCCAAATTTCCCCCCTTTTCCCCTTTAAACCTCTCCCTCTTATTTTCCCTTTCTTCCCTCCCCCCCCCCGGCCTCTTTTCCCTTGGGCCCCTTTTTGGGCCTTTTTCCCTCTTCCCCCCCCTTTTCGTCCCCCCTTCTCTCTGCCTTTTAAAAATCCCCCCCCTTCCGGGCCCTTCCCCCTTTTCCCCCCCCCCCTCCCCCCCCCTCCCCCCCCCCTTCCCCCCTTCTTTTTTTTATTTTCTTCCCCCCTTTTCCCCCTCTTCCCCAATTTTTCCCCCTTTTTCCTTTTTCCCCCTTTCCCCTTCCCCTTCCCCCCCTTCCCTTTTCCCCCCCCCTTTTTGTCCCCCCCCCCCCCTCCAGCCAAACTTTTTCCCCCCTCCCCCCTTTCCCCCCTCCTTCCTCCCCCCCCCCCCCCCCCACCCAAAATCCCCCTCCCCGAGGGCCAAAGGGGGAAAAGAGGGGGGGGGCCCGGGGCCCCGGAAACCCCGGGCCCCCCTCCCCGGGGGCCCCCCCCAACCCGGGTTTTCCCCCGCCCCCCCCCCTTTTCCGTGGCCCTTTGGCCCGCTTTTAAAGTTGGGAAAAATACTTCCCCCCCAAGGGAGTATTTTAAACAAGATGCCCCCTTTAATCGGCAGCAAACCCCCCGCGGGGGGTTTTTTTGGAGGGTAAAAAAAAGTACAAATATGAGGTTCGAGTTTCTGGAGACTTTGACGTGCCTCAGTATGTTATTTGTATAGTGTGCATATAAGCATTGTATTATGTGTACAAATATATGCATATAGCACGCATATACTCCCTCACTCTCTTCGTTTCTTCTACCTCTGTGTGTGCTGTGCGTGTGTGTTTGTGTGTTTTGTGTTTTGTGTTGTGTTTGTGTGTTTGTGTGTGTTGTGTGTGTGTGTGTGTGTGTGTGTGTGTGCTTGTGGACTCCCAGTGCAGGTAAAGGGATCAGGCAACACTCAGAAGATGTTTTGGAGATGATGCTGATGTGTGATCGTTGATTGATGTTGATGATAATGATGACAATGACGATGATGAAGATGACGATGACGAAGATGACAATGATGACGATGGTGTGGATGACGATGGTTATGATGACGATAATGACGATATGAGGAGATGAGGGGGAAGGATATTACGTTTGAGTGGGGGCTTGAAAAGTTAGCTAATAGGAAAAAAAAAAGACATTGTCGCTGATCCTACTTGGCATTAAATTTCAACAAAACTTAAATATCTCTAGTAATTTTATAATTCTGAAAAAAATAAATTGTATGTTTGTTGAATGTAATGTGGCGATTAAGTTGTCAGTATTTTCCATTATTTTTTTCATGATAATCATGACATAGATATAAATGAATGTAATAAATGAATATATGCAAATGCATAGTTAGGTAGATGCATACAAATATACTTGCCTACAACATACACAGAAACTTTTCTCTCTCTCTCTCTCCTCTCTCTCTCTCCTCTCTCCTCTCTCTCTCTTCTTCCTCCTCTCTTTCTCTCTCTCCCTCTCTCTCTCTCTCTCTCTTCACACCCCACACACACACAAACACACCACACACACACACACACAAACACACACCACCACCACCACCACCACCACCATAAACCACAACAACCAACAACAACAACACACAACAACAGCCAAACAAAAAAAATAAACTTTCAGAAATAAAAATTAATGAGCAATAATTACGGAAGTACATAGGTCTACCCCCCATCCCCTTCCCCCTCAACCCCCCCCCCCCACCACCACCCCAACCTTCGCTTGGATAATGAGCTTCTAAATAATCCCTGAACACAAGGAAATTTCACGGGGCGCAGGAGAGGCGTTGGATTCACTCTGACGCTGCAAAAGCCACGGAAGAAATGACCTGAGTTGCCAGTGACCTTGAAGCAGGGAGGAGGTAGGAGAAGGGAGTGAAGCGAGGGAAAAGCAGGAGGAGGAAGAGAGATGATAGTGTTGAAGTTTTTGGGAACGAGGTTAAGGGGAAAGAAGGGGGAGGAGAGAGGGAAAGTGGAAGGGGAGAAAGAGAGGGAGACAGAGAAAAAAACAGGAGAGAGGGAGAAAGGAGAGGGGAATGGAGGCATAGTGGATAAAGAGAGAAGGAAAAACCGAATGGACAGAGGAGAGGGAGAGGGAGAAGAAGAGGGAGGTAAAGAGGGGAGAAGAAGAGGGAGGCAGAGAGGGGAGAAGGAGAGGGGAAGAAAGGATTGAGAGAGAGGAGAGGAGGGGGAGGTGGAGAAGTGACGAGCGCCTAACCACAGCCTTTGGACAAGACCGCTAACACGGCCGTTTTAAAAGGTCATGTTTTTCGGGCTGACTGATGAGCCCACCATCACCCTAGTTTGGCGGGGGGATGGGGGGGGATGGGGTGAGGGGAAGATTTGGGGGGGGGGGAAAAATTTAAAGATTTTCAGGTCCCGATATGAGAGTGTTGTTAACATTCCGCTTTCTCTGCGTCGGGCTAATTGTTTAAATGGGGGTTTATAATGCGTCCAAAGCACCAGCAGGTGTCCCTAAATAGAAAAAACGTCTAGATTTATGTTACTGAAAGGGCATTTTTTCCCGTGTAGTGGAAAGTGGGGAATTAAAAAAAAATATATATATATATTACAAAAAAGGCGGAATGAAGAATTACCTCGTTGAACCAAAACAAAGGGCATTTTTTTAAACCCCTAATTCCGAAACTCTTTATGCTTATCTTAAAAATCAAAAAGCGCCCCAAAATAGGGGGTCGAGGTGCATTATATGACGTAAATATTACGTCAGCAAGAAAAAGATGCATGGTTTTTGGGAAATAATTCAAGATCATTTGTTTAAAAATAGATTTTTCAAGCAAGTGGAAATCAGGCGATCCACCGTGGCTGAACGAATTGAAAAAAGTGAACAAATGCTCTGGATGCCCCCTATCCCAAGCCGAAGAAAGAAATTTAATTGGAAGGCCAAATTTATTTTCATAAGTTTCGTAAACGTAAAAGATTGATAGAGAGAGAGAAAGGGGAGGGTGAGAGAAGAGAGAAAAACAGAGAGAAAGAGAGAGGACAGAGACAGAAGAGAGAGAGTGGGGGAAATGAGAGAGAGAAAGAGAGAGAAGAGAAAATAGGAGAAAAAGGGGAAACAGAGACAGAGAGAGAGGGAAAAAGGGGAAGAGAGGAAGAGAAGAGAAATAGAAAAAGGAAAAGGGGGAGAAAAGAGAAGAGGAGGAGAGAGAGAAGAGAGAAGAACAGAGGAGAGAAGAGAAAGAGAAAACAAGAAAAAGAGAGGGGGAAGAAAAAAGAGAGAGAGAGAGAAGAGAGAAGAAGAGAAAAAGGAGATAACAAAAGAGAAGAGGAGAATTTTTTTTTTTTTTAAAAATAAGGCCTTTACTATTGGCCTTGAATGGGGGCAGCAAAAATCGGTTCCAAAATGGCGGCCAAAAGGACTATTATTTTTTGAATTTTGGAAGAAAATGCCCCCCGTCGAGGATTATTTTATGGATTTCTTCCTAAATCTAACTTTTTTTTTTTTTGGGGGATTTGGGGTTAATTTTTGCTAATTGTCTTTTTGAAATTTACGGTGGTAATTTTTAAAAAAAAAAATATTTTTTAATCTAAAGAAAAATTCTTCACACAACTTAACGGGGGGGGACGGTAACCAGCGCACAATTTTGTGAAAAAACCGTAAACCACTCTTCTTCTTTTTTCCTCCTCTTTTTCCTCCTCTTAATCCTTCTCCCCCTCCCCTCCTCCTTCCTTCTCCTCCTCCTCCTCCTCCCCCTCCTCCTCCTCCTCCTCCTCCTCCTCCTCGCGTGCTGAGATGGTTTTTTAGATTTTGCCCAAATTTCACAGGGTTCCAAACCCCGGGAGGAGCTGCAAAAGCTGTTTTAGGTTTTGTTCTTTTTCGCGGCTGGCAGATGCCCCCGGGGAAAATATTTTCCCCAACCCCCTGCTTTTTCCCCCCCCCCGCTCTCCCCCCTCCCCCCCTCCTCCCCTCCCTCCCCTCCTCCTCCTCCTCCTTCTTCCCCTTCTTTCTCCTCCTCCCCTCCCCACCCCCCTCCCTCCCCCCCTCCCCTCCTCCTTCCTTCCTCCTTCCCCTCCCCTCCCCTCCCCCCCCTTCCCCCCCCTCCCCTCCCCCCTCCTCCTCCTCCCTCCCCCCTTCCTCCCCTCCTCCTCCCCCCTTCCCCTTTCTTCTTTTTCCTTTCCC
>NW_023646440.1:0-15000 GCF_015228065.2 Penaeus monodon
GGGGAAAGGTTTTTGAAATTAAAACCCCCCCCCAAACCAAAACTCTTGGGGGGAAAGGTCCCAGTAAAACTGTAAGGGGGTAATAAACACAGAGACTATCCCACCTTAAAAACACCAAAATACCAACAATGGCAATACGGTTTCCCCAACACAGGGGGCCGAGACACCATCGGCCTCGTTTTATGGGGTGATTGCTCTCGTCTCGCTAACAAACCAGACAACGAAATATACAGACGTCAGAAAGGCCTCACGTCAAAATAAAAATTTTAAACACAACTACAACTGCCCCAACTTCACAGCCTTCTCCCGGGTACATATGCCAAAAATACGCCGGGGAGCCCTCTAGGCCCCCCATCCACCTCAAAGTGGTCCACAGGAATGTTTTATCCCAACCCTTTATATCTGTATTCACCAATCTGCCAGAACCGACACCATACCCTAATTTCCTATGCAGACAATTACACGTTTTCCCAAAAATCCCAAAATCCAACACTTCATAAAATTCAAAACAAAAAGGACTTGGAACCACACCTTTGAGCCCAGGGAAAATCAGAAAAACAAAAAACAATCTTACCCAAACACAAAAAATTTCAAAACAACAAAATTAAAACAAAACTTTCCATACCCCCACGGAAAAACCCTTGGCTTGGGTTCACAAGCACGGGTTTCACAACACAATTAAAAAAAGAAACAAAAGCAAAAAAAAACACTCCAAACAAAAAAAGCTTTTCATGCTACACACCCAAAAAAAAACTCAGACTCAAAAACAACTGTCAGAAAACCCATTCTAGAATACACTGCTTCCCCCTGGTTGAAATATACACACACAAAAACTTCGAATGCAATCATACGAACAAAGCACATAGGGTACACGGGCAACTTCTAACCAATTTCTGAAAAACACAAACAAAAAAATGCGCAGGGAACCACTAACACACAAATAAAAAGCAGGCAAAAAACCGGGGCCAGACTACGCAAAACAAAAACGAACAATATAACAACATCTTTAAAAACACACAAACACACCTGGTCCCCGAACATACCAACACAAAAACACAAAACACCCCACCGATATACGCACACACCAACCGACCTGACCTGTGACCATGCCCATTTTTCCCCAGATGATCTTGCTAAAAAAGGCTAAAAAAGTAAAAAAAATAAGTAAATAAAATAATAAAACAAAACCGGGGTCCCCTCAAATCCCCAAAAGGTTTCCAATCCACGCCAAACGCTAATTTTAATGAAAAAGAAACGATCGGGCTTGCCCCACCTTAGCTACCTCTTTTCCCACGGATTTACCCCCCCGGGGGGGCTCCCCCTTGACGTTCGAGTTAATTGGGGTTTTTAAGTCCTGTTTTTCAGCTTTTGACTAGCCCCACCTTTTTTTGCATAACAACAAACTAGCTGTGCACCACCCTGACCCGGGGCCTCTCGCCCCTCGCTTGATTTGTTGCCGATTTTTTTCAAAATTTTTTCCAAATTCAGATTTTTTTGTATTTTTGCCACCACCCTTGTCTCTTGTTTTTGGGGGGCACGAGACTACAGTGGCGTAGGCCCCCCCCTCCCCCTGCACTCTCTTCTAAACCCGGGGGCCCTTCCATGGAGGGTGGGAGGAAATTCTGCTCCTTTGGGGATTTTTTCCCTTAAAAATTTTTTTCCCTTCGGGCCCCCTACCCCGGGGTCCCTTTTTGGTCCGTTTTCCCGGGGGGGGGGAACCGTTACCCCTTCCCTCAAGGGGAAAGGGGAATGCCCCCACAAACTCGACCCTTTGGGACAAACCAACCCCCAGGGGGAAGCCAAAACATTTAAAATCCCCACAGTGAGGTTGCAAGTAAGGTTTTTAAATCCTTTAGGAAAAATTTTAAAAAAGGGGTCCCCTTGATGCCCAAGGTTACCCCGTTATTTTTAAAAAGGGGGGGGGGGCGAGATAAACCCTCCTTGAAAAACTCAACCCTGAAAGGAAACCCCCAAAGCGACGAAAGACCACTTTTAAATCCCCACCAAAGGCCCAAATTTGGGAATTAAAATTTTGGGGAGAAAAAATGTTTTGGGAACTAAAACCCCTTTAAAAAAAGGGCCCCGATGTCAAGGACGGGTTTTGTTTTGCAAAAAAATCGAGATAAACCCCCTTTTAAAGTAAAATAAACCTAATTTAAAGGATTTTATTAAGTAAAATTTATCCGAAAAAAAACTTTCCCTTTCCCCCTTTTTTTTTTTTTTTCTTTTTTTTTTTTTTTTTTTTTTTTTTTTCCCCCCCCCTTTTTTTTTTTCTTTTTTTTTTTTTTTTTTTTTTTCTTGCGAACCCATGACACCATTATTGTATACCGTTTTCCAAATGTGCTAATTTTGTGGGGTCCCATCAGTCGGACTGCTGATGTGCATCCGAAGAAGGAAACCGAGACTTAGCATTATGAGAAAGCATGAGTTAGTTATTCTGAAGCAAAGAGGAAAGGGGAAAAGTTTGACACAAAAACCCATACTTCCTATGCTGAAGCAGAAACAAACACCCCCCCTAGTGCAAGAATGTCAGTCAACGCTTGCAGAAGGATAAAAAAATTGCGAATTTAAAAACAGACCGTTAAAAAATTTAAATATTAAAGTTACCCGCCCAAAAGGTTGATCAAATGACTCATCAATCCATCAAAAAATCATAAGGAGGATGATACTAATCCAGCCCGGGAGCGCACCTTCCCGTCCGGGACTCCGTGGGATTCGTCTGGCTCGCGATCGGTTCTCGTGAGAGAAGAGATCGCAATCTGTCAGTGTCTCCCCCCTTCAGGAGGTGCAGGACAGGGAGGCTTCTTTTCCCCAACCACCCCCGAAGAGGCCCCCGGGGGAAGCGAGGGGAGGGGCGTCTCCCTCCCAAAAAAGAAGAAAAAACTGGGGAAAAGGCACTCCAAACCCCATAAAACGAATCTTCGCGTCGCCCATTATAAAAGGGAAACTGTCAAAGTCTTAGATCTAAAGTAAATGACCTTAAATTTTTAGCCTCGCCCTTTTTCTCCCATTTATATTTTCCCCAAAACGCACTTAAACCCCACCTCGGCTGCGGGGCTTTTCGCTGGGGAAACTCCCTTTTATGTGGGAAAGGGATCGTGAGGGTGGGGGTGGAGGCGGGGTCCCCCTGTACACCCACCAAACCCCCCTTTTCCAGAAGTGTTTGATTCTATTTTTAAATTTGTCCCATGCAAAGTAAAATTAAGGGCACTATCTCTATTTTCCCTTTTAAATTGTCCACCTATGCAGCGATGCCTATATGAGCTCTTTGCTCTTAGGAACGCCCTCCACAAAATAAAGTAATTTTAGTGTTTTTTAATGCTCATATACTTATGGGGTCCTGCGGGTGGATGTAGGGTGAGCAGTAGTGAAGTTGCTTAATGAGTCTATCTAGCCTCTGAAGGATGTAGCCCGAGGGGGGTGGACTAATACCGGAAATTTGAGCTTTATTGACTTATCATGGTCTCTTCATCAATCGCCAATGCCTGTGGCACACCATTGCCGGGTCTTGGGAAGGATCATCTTTCCCATTTTTATTAAAAAATTCATGCGACCAGTGAGAACGCCTTAGCACCTAAATTTAAAGTAAAACGAGCAGCGGGTCGCCTTCACAAGGAGCGTCAAACTCGAACTTGTTGGAAAAAACCCTTGAGTAAAGTAAACAATATCAAATTCGATTATAGAAGCAGCATTGCTATCCTTCCTAAAACTTCGACAGATAGCGTTAACCCAAAGTTCCTGGTGGACACCGATTGCCGCAGGGGGCCCGTGCCGACGAATAAACCCACAGGCTTTTCAAAAATAACTCACAAAAGGAACTTTTGCAATTTTCAAAAAAGCAAAGCTGGGCTCGTAAAATAAAAACAAAAAAAGACCCTGGGAGCTTTTTTTCCCAAATAAAAAGCAAAACCCAAAAAATCGGTTGGTCCACTATTAAAAAAATTATAAAAAAAAACATCTATCAAATAAAAAACTCACTGAAGAGGGGACTAATTTCGATTCACCTAGAGACATTGCTAATGCACTCGCCAGGGAGTTCTCTCATAAAGCAGCTACTAATTCCACCCCCCTTCCTGACCATCAAGGAAGAGGCTGAGCTGCAACCAATCCTTTGCCACAGGGGAATTTGATTACAATAAAAATCTTACAATGGATAAACTTTTCCAGCCCCAGAAGCCGTAGAGGAAATCCCCCGGGCCCCGATAGATTCGATATGAGTGATGAACATCTTTAAACATGTGACATGATTAAATTCTAGAAGTTACAAAAAATTTGGAAAAACCCATTTTTTCCCAAAATCATGGGACTTTTCCCACATCATTCCCATATTGAAAGTAGGGGTAACCCCGACTGGGGATCTCCTACCGCCCAAAAGGTCATGGGAAAGAATTGTTAACATAGGCTATTTCATTTTTTAAATTTCCCGTAATTTACTAGTTACGAGCGTCGGCTTCCGCAAGGGGCGCCCAAAATCTCGACGCTAGTAAAGCGGACAGTCATATTCAAAGGCCCTTTCCCAAAAAAATTTTTGATTTCAGTATTTTAGATTAGAAAAAGCCTACACAGACATGGCGATATGGCCACCAAAAACTTTAAAGCTTTTGGATTCTGGAAACTTGCCTTTTTTTATTCAAAATTTTTATTTCGACAAACGTTGCTGCAAAATTTTTTTCTGACAATATCACTTTTTCCGGAAAATTTTTTGGGGCAAGGAAGTTTTGTCACCAACATTATTTTAGTATGATCAAAGCACCCTTTCCAGCTCCTCCCCGGAATCTTAAATACTCACTGTAGCTGTGATTGTGCATTTTGGCATTCCCCCAATAAAGCGAATTCCCAAATCGCATCCAAATTGGGATGGATTATTTATAACTGGGGGCCCCCTGGGGTTTTTAAGTTTCCTTAAAAAAGTATTGGGGAAATTTTTTCACGTAGGAAAAGCCGAACATCAGCTAACTCAGACAACCCCCCATTTCCTATTTAAAATTCTGCTAAATTTTTAGGTCTACTTTTGATAGTAGATAAACTGGGAAAAACCACATTGGTCTTAAGAATAAAGTCAAAGAGCCCAAAATTTTTTAAATGCATTTCTGGGATAAAAGGGGAGCTGATAGACTCTTTGCTAATGGGATATAAGCCTGATTAGGTCTAAAGTGATTAGGGGCAAACGTGTATGTTCGGCATCGAGAACAATTTGAAAGGATTGGGTCTGTGCAGATGCTTTTGCGGTGTGTCTTGGAGCCGAAGTGCACCGATCGAGCGTCTTTAGGTGGGTCAGGGGTACCTCCCCCCCGCCAACGCGGCCATTGCCTTGACTATGCCGCAAGGGGGTTCGAGTCCGACCACCCCAATGGCAATAGTGGATTAGGCCCCTTTTCCAGAGACCCACGACCTCTCGGAAAGTCGGTATGCTCCTACCATCGATACCCGGTTTCAATCAAAAAATAGCGCCCCTGGGAAAAACCCCAAATTTTTTTATCATGGGAAACCTGGCTTCCATCACTAAGATGGGGCCGGGGTGGAGGTACGCCAAGGGTTTAGAGAGATCCTTTTAAAAAATCTCCCTTTTTTTTATTTATATACCGACGGCCCAAGACAGATAGTTGTGGGTGGGGTGATGGGCGACTGAAAGTGACAAATTTTAACTGCCGAATCATACATCGTCTTTTTTGCTGAACTTTTTGCCCTTGATAAAACCATTGATTTTTACTTCGACACCCACGATAGTAGAATTTTTTTCCGATTCCTTTAAATTCACTTAAAAAACCATTAAAACATTTGAAACCACCAAAAAAAGAACTTTTGGGAAAATCTTCGTAAACACATGGTGCCAACAAATCAATCAGCAATTGGGTACCAGGGGACCTGGATCCCTGGCAAGAACAGGCTGACAAATTTGCCCGGGTCAAATGGGGACTGACCTTAGCAAGTACGTACAGATCTCGGTGTTTTGTGCTCTTAAAGCAAAAATACATCTGTGGGGAAAATGAGTGGGCCCGCCTCCAACTCACAAAAAAAATCAAAAAAACTTGAAAATGTGGGACACTCCCCCAGAAAAAAAAAAAGGGAGGAGGGGGTTTGGCGCGCCTGAAGTTAAAAGCCCCAAGGCTAACCCATCCACTCCATATTAGAAAAAGTTTCCCTCCCCATGCCCCAAAAAGCCAAACATCCTCACAATAAAACCCTATCTTAATAACCTGCCAAAAATACTAACAATAGAATAATGAAAAACATGCACTCACAAAAAACCTTTTAAAAAAATGTGAAAAAAAAATACTTAAAAATAATCACTTTTCTAAGGGAGACAAAACTTTTTTGACCTTACTAATTTAAAAATAAAAAGGATCCATTGGGGTTAAAAAATTGGCCACTGCCGCTGGTTGATAGCCAAGAAAACAAAAAAAAAAAAAAAAAAAAAAACGGAGAGATTTCAAAGACGGAACATCTTGCTACGGGCCTTTTACTCGATTGCCTGTTTATGAATGCTTTGTGCAATTGCTAAGACAGACACCAGTCAGAGGGCGACAGGATGGAGATGTTCTACGGAAAAAGGGAGACCCCCCCCCCCAAAAAAAAAAACCTTTTATCAGTATGTTTTTTCATTTTCGTTTTTTACCCACTTAATCCTTCCCCTTTTTTTGTTGTTTTTTTTTTGTTTTTTGTTTTTGGTTTTTTTTTTTTTTATTTCTACACTATCTCTAATGACCGGGATTCGTTTTTCTGTGATTCCGTTTTTTGTTTCTTGTTCCCTTATTTTTTATTTTAATCCCAAATAATCATCATAGTTGCTTATTTTTTAAATTTATGAAACATGTTCCCCTTTGTCCCCCCCAAATTTTCAATAGTCAGACCTAGTTGTAAAGATCTCACTCCCCCCGATTTATACTTTTTTAAAACCATTTATTCCTCTTTTCCCACTACACCAAATCAACCCATATCATCAAAATTTACCACCCCCCATCCGGTCTTCCCTAGACCTTTTTTTTTTTATCACCCTTTAAACCCACTTTTTATGAAAACTTAAAATCTCTCATTCGGGCCCACGGACCCCCCCCAACATCTTTCTTTTTTTTTTTTACTTTTCCCTGTTCCTAGCAATTGAAAATTTAATAAAAAAAAGGAAAATAAATAAAAAGAATGAAAATATAAAATTTTTAAAAATTAATAAAAATCAGAAAAAAAGGGGTTTAGTTTTTAAATTTTTATTTTAAAAAGTTTAGTTTTTATTTTAATATTTTAAGTTAACCCAAACTTTGTTCTTTTGAAAAAAAAAAAAAAAATTTTTTTACACTTTTCCCCTTTTACAACCTAGCCTTTTAAAAATAAAAACAAAATCATTAAAAATCAAAAAAAAGGGTTAAAATAATAATAATAATAATAATAAAAATTTAAATAATAAAATAAAATAAAAAAAATAAAATAAAAATAAAAAAAAAATATATAAAAACAATATATATATATTGAAAAAAGGGGGTTTTTCTTTAACACTTTAAATTCAGTACCCACTTTTCCCCGCCGGGGGAAAACAATATTTAAACAGAAAAAAATAACTTACCCATTAAACCCCCCCCCAAACTCCAGACATGAAAGAAAAATATAAAAAAATTTTTATAATTGAAAGGGGGGTTTTCCCCCCTCCCTTTTTCCAAATCTTATTTCCCTTTAAAATTTTTACAACTATACCTTCCCCCCCCCCCCCCCCTCTTTTTTCCCCTTTTTTATTTTAATTATTTATTATTTTTTATTTTTCCCTGAAAGGGATGCGCAGTTCATACGGGTGAGTGAAAAAAGTCAAAAGTAAAGAAACACTTTTCCAAAACTTTTATCGAAGCTTTTTTTTAAAACTTTACCCAGAAAGATAAAATCAAAAAAAGGGTGAAATAATTACCCAACTCCCCCTTCCCGTGTCCCTTTTTGCAGCCCGAATCAGACTGCATTTTAAAAGCTCCCTAATGCACCCTTTGATTTTCCTTGTTTCTGCAAAAGTGGCTGAGAAGTTGGGGTTTCAGTTTTAAAAATCTGAAATAAAATCTCGATCAAAAGATATCAGTATATTTTCCCTTATAAAGATAAGTTGGTTTGTGGTGATACCCGCTATTTGTACTGGGCCCCGCCTCCCTGACCGGGGGGTTTTTGTAAACGGGTTTTTGGCGGGGGGAGAAACTTTTGGCCTGGCTTTGGGTCGACAGAAAACCTTTGGGGTTTTGTGAGTCACCCTGAATGCTAAAATTTCGGGAAGGAGTATCGGCGGAAAATGTCTCTTTATAATTAAAAAACCTGGTATTCTCGGAGTAGCCCCCCTCACAGGTGGACGTGTGAATTTTGAAAAACGAAATGGGCACCCTGGGGTTCTGCAGCACTGGTTGGGCACCAGAGTCTAGTTTTCAAAGTTAACCTTTCCCCCTTTAAAAACTTTTTTTTTCATCGTGGCCCTTCTCTTTATCCTCTCGAGACGTCACCTGATTGGAAATTCCCCTCAACTCCGAAACCCTTCATCAATTTAAGGAAATTCATCATAAAGGGCTGGGTCGAGAATCATCCTAAAAGCTCGGGCGCAGGCTGAAAACTTTTTCCTTTTTTTCCCAAAACCCAAATCACAAAATATCAAACAAAAGACAAAAGTTTAAAACACAAAAAATAAAACGTCACAACTAAAAACCGGCAGAATACAAAAAAAAAAACAAATTATCCCAAAAAAAAAACAAATTTTAAGCAAGGAAAATCAATATATTTTGAAAAAGAGCAAAAGGGTTTTTTAAAGAGGAAATCACATTAAAGAAAAGAAAAAATTCAAAGTAAACGTTTAAAATTGGGTTTACACAGAACAATATCTTACTCTACACCAGTCTTCTTTAAACCCCTTTAACTATCCCCATTGTTGCTTTGGATAAAATTTTGGGAAAAAAAATTCAAGAACTTTTTCCGCACAAAGAAAAATTTCCCAAAAAAAACGTCATCAAAAATTTAAAAAACCCCAACCCAACCCACCAATTAACCCCCCAATTACCCAACTGTAGGGGTTTATCTGTGTTTTTCCCCCTATTTTGGGGGGGGAGGAGTCAACGAGCCCTAACCCCCCGGTCCCCTTTTTTGGGCAAGAAAATTTGGGTTCATTGAGTATCCCTTTGAACGTATTAAAATTGGGGAGCGTTTTTCCCTTTTTCAGTTAAAAAAAAAAAAAGTTTTTTGGGCCCTAAGCTTTCCCCCCCCCAAAAATATAGATAATTAAAAGGGTTTGTTAAAATGGGTGAAAAGTAAAATTTAAAAAATCATCAGAGAAAAATTAAAAAAACCTTATAAATTTATAAAAAAAACTTTTAAAAAAAAAATTTAAAATTAAAAGGGGAAAAATACTAAAAAACAATTGTATTATTTCACCCCAAAAATAATTTAAAAAAATTTTTTTAAGTGTTTTTCTTCACTTCCAAAATTTTACTTATAATGTACTTTCGCATTTTATCATTGCCTTTTTAAACCCTTTTCAGCAAAATTACGGACGGAAAAAACGAAAAAAAAAAGTAAAAACTTAAAAAAAAATTATTTTTAAAAAATTAAATCAGCAACACACCCAAAAAAATAAAAAAAAAACATTGAAAAACAAAAAGCACAGCACAAAAAAAAACACTTTTAAAAAGGGGCAATCTTAAAAAAAAAAGAATAAAAAGGATACCTCTAATGCTGAAAAAGATTTCACTGTAAAGACCAAAAATGCACCCCCCCTTAAAAAAAAAAAAAAACCCACAAAAAAAATTAATAAAATCTGAAAAACAACGGGGTTATCCGAAGGATACCCGGACCGTATTTAAAACGACCCAAATGCCTGAACAACTCAAACCCAGGGGGTTGGGACTTCACCTTTTTTTGCAAACGAGGCGTGGGGCCAGATTTTCGGGCATTTTTAGACTCATTTCCTCGTTAAACGTCGCCCTTGCCTTCTCAAAATTTTTCCCCTAAAAAAAAAATTTTTAAAAAACCTGTAGATTCCCGTGTTTTTAAAAATTTAAAAGGGAAATTTAATAAAGGAAAAAATACAAAAAAAATAATATCAACACTAAAAAAAAGGGAAACAAATACACATAAATTAAAATAAACGAAAAAAAAATTTATTTTCGTGGGCTAGCTGGGGGGGTTTGGGCCACATGTCCTTTAAAGTTTTTCCCCTTACCTTGTCCGTCCCCAAATTCTTGATATTCACCGTTCTACGAGGGCGCCCCACGGACGTTACCCCTCGCGGGCCCTCGAGAGGGCCCTCGGGACGTCGTTCCCTTGGATATCTCGTAGTGTCCCCCCCCCCCCCCCGTGTTACAAGTGGGGTTTTTCACCCCCTGTGAAAATAATGTGTGTTCACCCCCGTGTTACTAGTTTTGTGTTCACCCCCGTTTTACTAGTGGTGTTCACCCCCCGTGTTACTAGTGTGTTTCACCCCCTGTGTTACTAGTTTTTGTTCACCCCCGTTTTATAGTGTGAATTCCTCCCCCATTTTACTAGTGCCCGTTCACACCCCGTGTACTAGTGTTTTTTAATCCCTCATGTATCATAGATTTTGGATTTTCCGCACATGGGAACCCCAACCATCAGTTTTCGTTTCGTATACTTACTAGTAAAAAAATTTAAATGAAAAAAGCGTTTGGGAATCATACCCCCACCCCCCGCACCACCCCCACCACACACACACACAAACACACACACAAACACACACCCCCCAAAAAAAAAAAAAAAAAATTATATATATATATTAAAAATATATGGGGTGTGTGTGGGTGTGTGTGTGGTGTGGGGTGTTTTTGTGTGTGTGTGTGTGTGTGTGTGTGTGTGTAGCCCCGGGTTTTAGGGTTGACGGGCTGTAAAAAAAGGATGAATGAGAACGAATACTTCAAATAAAAGGGGAAAAATTATGGACGGTTTGGGATTATACCCAAAAAAACTGGGTCAAAAATTTTTGTATTTTGGAAGTTTTTAATTCTCATTCATCCCTTTTTTCCTACGTGTATATATGTATAATATATATTATATATAAAATTATATATATATATATATTTAAAAAAGTATATATATATATAAAATATAATTTTTAATAATAATATTATAATATATATATAATATATATATATATTATATATATATATTATAAAACACACACCCCCAAAAAAATTATTAAAATATATATTTTATATATAAAAAATTTAATAATATATAATATAATATATTTTATATTATATATACACATAATTAGTATTTATATTACACAAATATATTGTGTGGTTTACTCCCACAAAACCACACACCCACCCCCCACACCCACACCCACACACCCCAACCACACACACACACACACCCCCACACACACACACACACACCCCCCCCAACACCAAAAAAAATAAAAACAAACAGTTTTCCCAATATTGGGTTTTTTTGAAATTCGCTCCTGTTTACGTTTAACAAGGAGGGCCCAAAAAAAAAAGTATATTTAAAAAAAAAAACATTTCTTAAAAATTTTATAAAAGACTTTTTTGGGTATTACAATTAATTTAAACCCCAAGACAGTATGAAGTATTTTTTTTTTGGGAGCACTTTGGGGTAGGTGCTGTTTTTTGGTGTCGAAAAAAAGGTCCCTTTTGGTTTTTTAAATAATTCTGAGGGTGTTTTAGGAGTGACACTTTAAAAGATTAGCGGGTTTCACCCCCTAAAACTCCAGTTAAACAAAAGTTTTCCTTGTCGATAATCCCACTGAGGGGAAATATGAAAAACCACCCTTTTCCACGTTTTTAAAGGGCTGAAAAAAAAATAGAGATGCCAGACATGAAAAGGGGGAGTGGAATTTGGGAAAATTTTCCCAAAAAAGGTTTTTTCAAAAAGGGGAATAGTTTGGTGTCAAAAAAAATTATGGACATAGGGCATTCTAACAGCTGCCCGTACAGGGGCTTCTTATTTTACAAGGAGATAAAAAAAATGGATAGAAAAAAATATTAGGTTACATACCGTGAAAAATGAAGCTTTTAAAAAATTTTTGCATAATTAGAAAAACCCCTCTTAAAAAAGGGTTGGGTAAAAGTTTTACATAAAGCTTATAGTATTTTTGGGCCCTTTAAAGAATAAGGGAAAATTTATTCGAAAATATTTTTGGGAAAAAGTATGTTTTTAAAAAAATACAAGACAAAAGTTCGCTGAAAGAAAAGAAAACCTAAGTTAAAACCCATGATAATGCCGAAAAAAAACAGGCCCCTGAAACAGAAAAAAAGTTAAAAATGATATCAAATTTTGAATTTAAAAATAGTCAATTTTAAAAGAAAAAAAAAAAATAACAACGGAAAATTTTTTTGGGTTTTTTCAATTTTTAAGAAGGGAAAATTTGATACAGCTGAAACCCTAAAAATCCTTTTGGAATAATTAAATAAGTTTTCTGCCCCAAATTTTTGCATCCTTTTACCCATCTTTTTACCTTTAAAACCCCTTTTACGGAAGAAAACGCTCTAGAGGAATTTTGATGAGAACTTAAGATAAATTTTGAAGATTTTTGTCCTTATTAAATGGTAGCAGTAATTTTTACAAGAACTAGTGAAAAGAGTAAAAGGAAAAAAAATGAGCGGGGGGTATCTTAATTCCAAAAAAGAATAAGATTTATGAAGATCCAAAGACGCACCGAAAAAATGACAATTTGGCGTGACAAAAAATAAAAGTTGTTTAAACCCGTTCATTTACCTTTGGAGCCTTCTTACCAACAAAAAATTTAAAGACATACCTGATATCAAAAAAAAGAATTTCAATTTGCCAAAAACGCCCAATTTCAACAATTTATTCTTTTTAAAAGCCCGAGTCTCAAAAACCCCAAACAAGAAGATGATCAAAAGTTATTTAATTGTGGGGCTAAGACGATTTCCTAAAATAAAATTTTAAAAACGAAAAATTACTAAAAAATGAATTTCCCGAAAAGAATGAAATACCCCCGACAGACTGATTTAAAATCCTGCATAAAAGGGAAAAAATTTGCTTTTCTGGGGCAAAATGCTTTTGGAGAGCTTGATTTCTTCCCGCTAAAAGGACATGGCCCTGGGAAACAAACCCAAGAATAGATAAAAAAAACCCAAAAAATTTGGGGGCTTTTGTGGGTGAAAACGAAAAAGGCTGGCAAATGTAGAAAAAAAAAGGAGAATGATGGTGAAAAGGGGCCCCAGCAGTTCAATTCTGAACTGACCCTTTATGTTAAAAGGGAAAATTTTAAAGATGGGTTAAAATCCTTTAAATAGTTTGCAATAAAATCTTTCCCAATTTTTTATAACAGAGTCAGACACAAAATTTTACAGTTTGATCATGTTCTCTCTCTTTGAGGGAAAAAGGGAACTAAGTTGCAATCAGAATTGCTCCTAAAACTAAAAAAAAGCATTTTTTAAAGTGTGTGGTCTCAAAATGATATATGAAAAAGATTATTTGGGAATTCTGCTGTAGATTCAGCTGAATTTTTGTTAGAAATGAAAACACACTTTTTAAACCCAAATTTTTAAAAACACAACCCCAAAAAGGGGGCCAAGGGAAAAAGGGGTTTTGGTTCACTAGAAACAAGTAAAAAATTTTTAAAAAGAATCGGAAAGTCCCGTAAGTATTTGAAGGTTTTGTTAATGCAAAAGCCAAAAAAATTAAAATTGTCCCTCCCAAAGGGAAAATTTTTTAATAAATTTTTAGGGAAACTTGTCTAAAATGTGGAAATATTTAAAAAAAATGAATTATTTTTTTAGATTTTCATTGACAATTTTAGAAAATTTTTTTTGGGGTGTCCTCGCAATCGCCGGGGAAAAAAACAAAAAAGTATTCCCAAAAACAATTTTTCAGAAGAATTTTTATTGGTTTAAAGTGTAATAGACTTTTAAATTTTCCAAGCAAGCGAAAAAGGGATTGACGATTTGGGAAACCTTTTGTTGGGGCCAAAAGTATAAATTTAAAGGAAAACACTGATAAAATGTCGAGAAAGTCCAGCTGTTTTTCCCTACATAAAAAAAGTAATTGTGAAGAGGGGTGATGGCCCCCGGGGGAAATTTAAAAGGAAAATAGCCAGTGTTGTCAAAGGAAAAATAAAATATTTGTTTCTTAAAAATGGAGGGCACCCAGTAGAAGAATTTAAAGGGGAAAGTAACCCGTGGGGAAAATTTTTGGCCCACTTTTTTAATGATTAGTTTTTGCCAAAGGGTTTTTGAAAAAAAATGTGACTTTGAGAATTTTAAAAATTTACCCCCCGAGGGTTTTTAAAAACCTTTAAATTTTTATGGAAGGAAAATTTTAGCAAAAAAATATCCCAAATTTAAAATTTGAGCAAAAAAATTTCCCCCATGCCAAAAGCCAAATAGTAGAAATTAAAAAAAACCACTTTTAAACCCGTTGATAAAAGTTTTTTTTTTTTCAAAAATGTATTTTTGTCTTTGGGTTTATTTAGAAATCTGCTGCAAAAATTTTTAAGTATTTAAAAACAGTGACTACTCTGCAATGATATTTCCTATAACCCACTTTTTTTCAGATTCAGTTTAAAAAAATTTTTTTATTTTTTGCAAACAATTTTTATTTGGAAAAAAAAATGGGGAATGCATTAAAGGTTTTGGGGTTTTATGTATTACTGCAGTGGGGTTCCAAATCGGGCAAAATGGGTAATTCCAAAGATCACGGAAAAATATACTTGAAATTTTCTGAAGAAGACACAACAACCAAAATACACAATATTTTTTGATATTTTTGAGTTTAAGGTTATAACTAGGGGCCCCCAATTTTAAAACAATTTCATCCCCCCAAAAGTTTAATACCCGTCATATAAACTCGGACACACTGGGAAATTTTTTTCTAGCGGGGCTGTCGTGACTGGACATTTGCATTTTTCGCATCTTTACAATAAAAAGGGTTTTGTCAAGAACCTTTCGAGGGGATTTGTAATCAGTGAAAAAATAAACTTATTTTAAGGGCTATTGAAATATATCTATAAAATATCGCGCTCTGATTGCCTGGCCCGGGTATATCAAACGT
>NW_023646440.1:22500-35662 GCF_015228065.2 Penaeus monodon
TATATATGTGTATATATACATGCATATATAAAAATATATAATATATATATATATTATATATATATATAATTATACTTATTATATAATATTAAAATAATATATAATATATATATATATATTAATTTATATTGTTGTGTGTGTGTGGGGGTGTGTGTGTGTGCGTGTGTGTGGTGTGTGTGTGCATGTGTGGTGTATGGGTGTGTTATGTGGTGTGTGTGTGTGTGTGTGTGTGTTGTGTGTGTGTGTGTGTTGTGTTGTGTGTGTGCGTGTTTGAGTGTGTGTGTGGTGTGAAATCTGTTTGTGTGTATGTCTATCATAGATGCAATTTTACTTTTATTTAGTTATCCGATCATATACATTCTAGCTTTGTCTTTTCCTCTGCCTAGGGAAAAAGGGAGTCCGAGTGCTCGTGAGCCTTTGCGTGGAGAGGCGGCCCCACAGGTCGGCGAACAGGCATATTGGAGTGTCACGTAATAGACGTGGAAGAGTTTGAAGACCCTTCAGTGGAGCAAATGAAGGAATTCATTTCTATCTGCGAGAAGGCTCGAGTTGAAAAATAAGGTATACCTATAATAAAAACTTTTTCCACAAAAAAATGGGGGGAGGGGTAATTTCTATGACAATAAAAGAAAAAGATTATTCATAATAGAAACTGATTTCAAATTTATATACGCAGTCTCTCTAACTCCCCTCCCCTCCCCTATCTCTCTCTCTCTCTCTCTATCTCGATCTATCTATCTATATAAGTATGTTATGTGTACTGGGGGTGGGGGCATATGTATATATATCGCACACAACAGACACACACCACCACACACACACACACCACACACACACACACACACACACACACACATACATACACACACACGCACACACACACACACAAATGCACACACACACACACACACCCCACAACACAAAACACACACACACACACACCCCACACATGCACACACACACACACACACACACACACACACTATATATATATATATGACTACCGCGATGGTCCAGTGGTTAGAGCATTAGGACACGACCCTTATGGGCCGAAGTTAATTCCCCATCGCGGCAGGGCGTATAAATGCCTTCTCTCTGACTCTCGTCGGCCCATCTCACGGCGAGAAATTTATCCATGAAAAGTCAACGCAGGTGTGGTAGTGGGGTGCCCAAAACGTGCGACAGTTTCCGCGCTCGGTAGAGTCGGTCCAGGGGGTTTGGGCGAACCCTCCCGCCAATCACCGCGCAGCTCATGGGCCCTATCGAGAGTATACATCGCGGCTGGCATATTTAAGCCGCCGAGACTCATCGGCTAGGGTTCCCCCCGAACACAGCTGTACATCTAAAATAAAAAAGTAATTTGACTTCTTGTGCGTTTGCCTCAAACCCACTGGTACCCCGGGGGGGGTTAAAGCCATTTTTGCCATGAGTTGTCAGCCCCCTTGAAGCCATTGCCACCTGCACCATTTCTTTCCCCTTCCCGAATGGTTTCTGCAGGGGGAACAGGAGTTCCTCCACGCCATTCACCTCCCGACCCCAAATACGGGTATGGGCACCAAACCCTTTTTCCTGAACTCCTGCTCTCCGTCATGACCTTTTTAACAACCCCCGAGTACAACACATATGAACTCCTCAAAGAAGCAATCCTGCAAGAGCCGGCCTTCCCCACGAAACCCTGCGCGCTCTCTTCACAGCTTTTGTCGCCGAAACCCGTACTCCCTCGGGAAAAACTCCGGCACATAAACCACTCTCTCCCGTGCCCCACATTCATCTGCTCCCGACCTTTACGCTCGATGTTCCTTCAGCGTTTACCAGCGACCGTTCAAAAGCTCTACTAGCGTCGGAGCTCCTATTGAGCAAATACCTCAAAAACGACGAATCATAGCCATCCAGACTACCCCACAAATTTTTGCGTAGCCGCTCCGCCACCTCTAACTTTGGGAAACCCTCGCGACACAGGTTGCCGAAATCACAACTGCCCTTCGACAACTTTCAGCCCGCGAACCTTCCCACGTCCCCCGATCCCGCCCTCGCGTCCCGCATCACCCCGTTCAAAACCGCGTCGTGATGAGACTACGCGCCCCGTACCGTCACACCTACACCGCCGCCGTTCCCCGACTCCCGTAGCTACTGTTTTTACCCTTCCATTTTGGGAGCGGGCGCGTCGGTGCGAACCCCCTTGCTCGTGGCCGGGAAAAAGGACACCGCGGGAACTAGTAGCGCCGATCTCCCGCGGCCCCAGACGGCGCCTACTCTACGTCCGCGACAACATTCACACCTGCGGTTCTTGGTGGACACAGGAGCGGAAGTCAGTCTCATTCCCGCATCCTTAAAAGACAGGCAATCGCCTGCTTCTCGCACATTGGAGGCTGCCAACTGTTCGCCCATCAACGTATACGGTGAGCGCTCATTGACCCTCCTTTTTCAGCGGCGCTCCGCACTCGAAGCTGACATGGGTTTTTCCTTGTCGCCGACGTACAGCAGCCGATCCTCGGAGCTGATTTTCTGGCTCACCACGATTCACGGTGGACCTTAGGCGGGAGTGCCTTGTGCACCAGTCAGTGACACGCACATACGCCTCGTCGGCCCTGGTACGTGTCCCCCGGATATACACTGTACTGCCCAACCAGTGCCCTTACAGAGCAGTGCTGCGTGAGTTCAGCGCTGACCAAGCCCATCAACGTGGCAACGACACCACCACACACCGTCAAGCACCACATCGTCACGACTGGACCCCCGGGTCTTTTCCCGCTGCGGCCACTCGCACCAGATCGCTTCCACATCGCAAAGGCAGAGTTCGAGCACATGCGAGAGCTCGGCATCATACGCCCTTCCAGCAGCCAGTGGCATCTCCCCTGCACCTTGTTCGTAAGAAGGACGGCGACTGGCGTCCCTTGCTTGCTTGCTTGAGATTTGCGAAGTTCTGGCTTCGCCCGGGCCTTTCACTTATGGCCCGGCCTGTGTCAGCTTTTTATGGCTGTCTCATTTGTTGGTCTGACACTCGGTGCTTACCGGGGAGGTGGGATTGCCAGCAGGCGCTTCCTGTAGCCGTGGTGTAAGCATCTCGCATAATCTCTTTACCAGCACGACGGCTGTGTTCCTTGGGGTTTGTCTTAGGAATTGCGTGTGCACGCAATTCTCCAAGTATGTATCAGTGTGGCGTTCGGCTCGCCGCAATGCATGCAACACCTCTCTTCACGTTCTATGGTTTGTAAAATCTGCCATGCACAGGGGTAACCTAGGCGCATTCTGTGCAGAATGACTTGGGTACCTCTGTTGTTTATTCAGAGAGTGCCAGTGGTTCATACCTGTGGCATCTGGTACCAGCTGGCCGAGGGGGAATGTCTCGTTTCCTCTCTGTGAAGCTGCAGGGGGAAAGGAGTTGGCCGCCACCGTACATTTCCTCCTAGTAATTTTGGCTCTGATGTATTATCAGGGGATTTGGGGGCATACCCCGGCCGATTTCGGCTAATCTGTCAGCAAGCTCATTCCCTCTGATCCCTATATGGCGGGGAACCCAGTTTATGATAATTCTTCTACCTGAGCAACTCCTTTGTGTTATTGTGCCGATGGTTGTCAGGAGGTAGATGTTGTCAGGGTGAGCGCTGCTAAAGACAGTCGACGGCTCCTTTGGAGTCTGTGTGTATGACCACGTGTCCTTTCCTCATGGACGCGTGTCTCAGTGCTCCCATGATAGCAACTACCTCTGCCTGTAGCGAGGAGGCGTTGTCTGTTACCCTCATGGATATTGTGGCATCCCTAGCTGAAAAAGCCGGCGCCTGCAGTGTGGGTCAAGGATCGACCGATCCGTCTGTGTAATATTTCGGCTCCCGGAGGGGTGATGGTTGCAATGACCCTCTGGATTTCTGCCTTTAGGCTAGGCGTACAATATTCATTCTTTTTGCTTGCCAGTCTCATGACCGAGAACTCTATCGGGGTTTGTGCCCACGGCGGAGCTTCGCCCAAGTCAGGGTGTGGGGGAGTCCATGCCCTTGGCCAGTAGTGGTTCTTTGAGCTGAGGGCGTATTAGCACCCTGGCTGTGTGAGACAGCCAGGAGTTTTTTTGCAAACGCTCATTATCTTGTTCTAGGCGTCTGACTATTTTGTGTCTTAGGCTTGTGTTCCTGGGACCGGGATGACCTTTGATAAGAATTGTGCTGCGTTAGATCAATTCGTGAGGCCAAGGGGAGAAGGTTTGTCTCCACTAGGAGGTTGGGGAAACCTTCGCCCACCTTGGGGCCCCCAGAATGACCCTGGCGGCTTCGTTTTGGAACTGTCTCCAATCGGTCTTTATATTTTCTCTTGATCCCAAATCAGAGCGAGGGAGGCATAGTCTAAAATGGGCCTGACACCCAGTCGTAAAATGATCTTAGTACTCTGTGTCTGGCCCCTATGCGTCTTCCACTCATTACCTCATGACAACATCTTGCCTTTGTTCGGTCAAGCAGGTACTGGACCTCCTGGCGGAAGGAGAGGGTCCGGTCTACCCTTTTACCCCAAGGTACAGGTATTCCTGAACCCACTCCAAGTCCATTCCCTGGATTTTCAGACTTCTGCCTTGAACTCTCTGCTCAAAGCCAGGGCCCTTTTGGTTTTTGGCTGCAGAGATCTTTAGTCCGGTCCTGCAACACTCCCCGGATACCACTCGGATACTGGCTGTTTCTATTCGTAAAGTAGTCACCTACCCAAAGCCAAGAGCTGACCTCTGATTCCTTTTTGGATCAGGCTCTCCTGAATGGCAAGAGGATTCCCAAATTCGAAAGCCTTCTCCAGGTCAAGGAATACTGCCACAGATGCGCCCGTGTTTATTGTGCTCAGAGCGTGGCTATGCTGTGCGCTGTGCTCATGCCCCTGGTGAACCCGTGGAGTGTTCGTGTGGGGCTCCCATTTTCCATTGGAGCCGGTTCAGTACCATCCTCTCGGCAGTTTTGGGCCCAACAGCTGAGGAGAGAGATGGGGCGGTACTTCCCCGGCCCCTTTTGGGTTTTTAGGGATGGGAACTATGGTAGCCCTCTTCCACTCTGGGAAGGTGGAAGTTTCCCAGGACCTATTGATGAGTTTGCAGAATGCAAGCTCACCTACCAGTCCCAGGCGGGAGATGATGGGGTACGAGATCCCGTCATCGCCAAGGGCTGAGTTGCAACTGGCTTTGTGTGCATCTCTTATTTCCCCTCAGAGAAAGATAACGTCTGAGTTCGGGTTCGGCTGCCCTTTCTCTGATGGGGAGAAAGTCTGTCTGGTTGTAGGCGTTCTTGTCTTCCCCTCAGTTCGGCGGGCAGACTGTCGCTGCTCGTTCTCGCGAAAAACTCTTGCGCCATCTGTTGGCCTCTGCTGGGGTTCGTGGTGCGTGCATCTCGGGGCTGAGCGGCTGGGGGCTCGCTTGACCCGTTGCCATAGCTCTGAGAGGGTGGTACGGTGATCGAAAGACTCACACCTTTCCCAGCCACTTTTCCTGCCTCACTCTGCTGGCATTTTCCCCTTGGCATCCCTCACAGCCCCCCTAAGGAGGGCTAGGTTGTCGGAGGTTCTTTGCCTTCAGAAATGTTTTCAGCACATGTTTACCCTGTGGTTGACCTCCCTAATCTCGTCATTGAAGTACCAGGCGTCCTTGGGTGACTCCTGGACCCAGGCCGATTTTTTGGGTATGGTCAGTGAGGCTGCCTCATCAATGGCATTTACAAGTCTGGCTTGTAGCACTTCCACATTTTCGCTCTGTGTGGTTCATTGCTTCTCAGACAGGGGGCCCAAGGCGCTCTGGAACGCCTGCCAGTTGGCCTTGTCTGTTTCCATCTTGGATTGGGTCGGGGTATTTCGGCTGGGCCACTATCCATGAGGGTTGTTATAGTGCCATAATGGTCACTAGTGACGGTCTCATCGACACGCCAGCCAATCCTCTCCACCAGAGTCGCAGTGGCCAGGGTGAGGTCTAGGACCCCTCCTCTCACATGCGTTGGCTCCTGGCTGTTGAGGAGAGCGATCTCGGGGAATGTCTCGAGCACGTTGGCTATGTGACGGCCAGCCGCATCCGGTGCCCTGCGGGGAGCCAGGATGGGGTGGTGTGCATTAAAGTCTCCCCCTATGATCACTCGGTCGTGTGCTGCGGAAGCACATACCTGGCTGATGTCTAAGCTACTACAGTGTGGCCGCTGTACACGTTGTAAAATTTCAGGAGTCCCCCGGGCCAGTTTAATCTCGACGGTAAGAGATTCAACATCTCTCCACAGTGCGGTGGCATCGGCTATTGCGGGCAGGGAATTGTTGCCTTCACCAGGGTCATCAGGCCTCTTTTGCCATGGGAACGGGGCAGCGCGTAGACGTGTTTACCCTCAGAAGCGAACAGCTTCCGCTGATAATTTTCCCTGGAGCATGACGATGTCAATGCTCCTTGATCGCACTTTTGCGTGGAGGATGGCACTCCTTGAGGAGAAGCCACGGATGTTCCACTGCAGAATACTTGTTTTGCGTGCCCATGAGTTACTAATTGATAGTTTACATCAGAGACATCGTCACATTCGGGTTGACGGTCGGGGGGCTCTTTTTGGGGCTGTCAGGCTATCCCTGGATCCACTGGGGGGGGGAGAGCCTTTGGTAGCTCTGACTTTTCGTCTTTGGCTTTTTCTCGGGCCAGGCTGTTTCTGTGCATTGGCTGGCATTGCCTGGGCAGGCTCAGCTTCTTCTGATTCGGCTTGTGGCACTGAATAAGCCTGGTTAGGTTCTGCCTGTGAGGGCATAGCCTGGCTAGGCTCTGCCTGTGGGGGCATACCCTGGCTTGGAGAGGGGAGGGGAGTCTCGACCGGGGCTGAGGGAGAGGATTGGGCTGATTTGGGCCTTCCCCATCTTCCTTCCCTTTTGCTTTTCACGGTCGTTTCAGTGTCGTCATGGCAACTTTTGACTGCCTTATCCGCCTTTTCCTCGGTCCTGGACAAGGATACTGCCACTGCTGTGACCACAGCAGTGATCAGGATCGACATGTCCCCCTCGTCGAAGAACATGTCTTCTGGGTCGGGGGAGGACCATGTGGTGCTTTTGGGAAACCTTTCTTCCTGTGGTTCCTCTGCACTTGCTTTACTTGGGGGAACCCTATTGTCGAGATCTCCGGTTTCGGCTGGGGGCAGCTTCCTTCCTCTTAGGAGGTCGGGAAGCCTTTCGCTTTCGTTCCTCCCCCAGACGTAGGTGCCTGGGGGGGCAGGAACAAAGTCTGGTCGCTTCTTGCAACCTCTTGCCGTTTGAGGGCCGCCTCTTTCTGACAGAGCAAGCCGGCTCCAGGCATGATCCCTCTTGGCACAGTTAGACATTTGGCTGTTTTTGTCCTTCTTTTCTTCTTTATGTGCCTTGATGCACACCTCAGTATTGTGTGCCTTGCTGCAGACCACCACATTTTGGCTTGCTGTACAGTTAGCCTGGTGGTGTCCATATTTCCCTGGCACTTGAAACACCGAAGTGGTTCAGGCACATAAGTGTGTAGGTTGTAGGTACCCCAGTTACCCGATCAAGGGTGGAGCTTGGGGTACCTTTCATGGTCACCAGGACTTGCCTGGTTGGAGTCTTCCCCTTCGACAATCGGGAAGCCTCCACGACCTGTGGGTGTGAGTTATCACCTCCACATCGTATGAACTGAGAAGCCAAGTAGCACCATCTTGACTCTCTTCTCCTCGGGGTTCAGTGGCGAGAGGCTCACTTTCCTCCCATCTTTTAACTCCTTTGTCTCCTGCAGGAAACAAGGTGGCTTGATCTTTGGGCACGATGATCATGCCCTGATCTCGCGCAACCCAGATCGACAGTCGGATTTTACGCTGGCTCTCCATGCCTTACCATTTGGTAGGCATTGTCGAAGCCTTCGGATTTAACGGGACCTTGAATTGCGAAAACCCTTGGGGGTCCAGACTCGCCATCAGAGTCGGACTCCGGCCTCGGCCGTTTCGGTCCGCCCTTTCGGCTTTGGGCTTGCTCGTGGAGGCACCAGCTGTTTCGGCTGGTTCAGCTGGTGCCCTGATTCAGTCAGTGGGGTCGTCTGAGGGGGCTCAGAGACCTTCCTGGGCTGGGTGCTGCCTGGAGGGGCCAGCACGAGAGTCCATCTGTTGGGCAATCTGATGGACAGACATGTTTGTACCCGATTTATTTTGTCTTGTCCGCCATCTTGGCAGCAGGCATGACAGTGTCATCCTGTGCTCGGGTTTTCTTTTGCCCCCCCGGAGGCACGTAGGCTCAGGGTGGCTGCCGTGGTCTGGGCCTTGCACGGGTCGTCAACAGTAAGGTCTGTCTGTGGGGATTTTGGTTTGAATTTTCCATGTACTTGGCAGTGCTTCATCCACTCAAGCCCCCACCCACCACGGAGTCCAAAAAGGGGAAGCTGAGTGCTAGAACCAAAATCTAACAGCAACAGGGGTGATGAGTGGATATACGCAGCCATTAGCCGATTGCACTGGTACACACGGACGGTGTGGGTACCAACGGCAGCAAAGACTGCTTACCCTAGCCTCCCGAGGGGACCAGCCGATTGACCTGACCGGTCTGGATCAGGCCGCCTGTCTTGCCAGAATAGAGGACCAAAGAGGCGTGTTGCTAGCCGCAGGGCCTACTCGGGCACGGCATCGCTCAACCTCCAGGACTCCCGTCGCCCAGCTCACAAGGGTGGGCCACGCACGGCAAACACGTGGGTAGGTGTCAACCTCTGGGAATCCCAGAGGGGATGCCCTTCCCCCTACAGGACATCATTGGGTGGGAACACTTCTGCTCCTCCCTCAGTGAGGGAAGGAGCTCTTTCACTTTTTCCAGGCAGTTCCTCTCCGCTCCTCAGAGGGACCTGTACCCTTTTTCAAAAATGAATCCCTCTTTTCTCTGAAACGCCCCAAAGTTGTTTCAACTCATTAAGAAAGAGGGGGGGCCTGCACCTGTCCTGTCAGTTCCTTCATCCCTCTGAAAACAGCCCGGGCCCCAGACTGTTTCACCACAGTGAGGGAAAGAAATTAACATTTTTCCAGGAGGTTCCTATGGCAGGACGGTTTTTGAGGTGGATCCCCCTTCTCTCTGAATCATCCGAAGGATGTTTCACCTCAGGGGAGAAGGGGGTTCTGTACCTGTTCCAGTAAGCTCCTTCGTCCCTCTGGAAACAGCCAACCACAGAAATGTTCCATCACAGTGAGGGAGAGGAGCTGACTTTTTTCCAGGCAGTTCTTTTGGCAGGGTGGGGTTTTAAAAGTGAGTCCCTCTTCTCTCTGAAACACCCAAAGTTTCACCTCAGTGAGAGTAGAGGGGACCTGTACCTGTTCCAGTAAGTTCCTTCATCCTCTGAAATAGTCAACCACAGACTATTTCATCACATGAGGGAGAAAGTCTAACTTTTATCCAGGGACTTCCTATCACGGGACTTGATTTCTGTCTAGCAGCTGCTATTAGACAGAACCTGGCTGAAGGCCTGACAGGGGGCTCTACCTGCCTATCCCCCCTATTCGAAAGAAAAGAGTGGCAGTCATCAGATGGTCTGCCAGACTAGTCCCTAACAAAAGAATGGCAACTCTATGCACACCGTAAAGCAGGCCTTCAAGGCCCCCAGACACACCCCTCCCCTGCGGGGGGTAAGGTCTGCCCACGTCCGAGCACGCGCCCGAAGATGGGGTCCAGTTCCCCCAGAAGGTGTGCACAGAGTCATCCTAATGCCGAAAATTCGCATAGGAAAGAGTAAGCTAGGAGGGCACGATGCTACATGCAAACACATAGCATCGTGGCATCAAAAAATGGGGGGCGCGTCACCGTCCGGTAAAGCGGAAGAGCCGAGGCCGAGATTGCATGGGACCGGGCGCGGTGCATCTCTAGAATATGCCCATGCAAAAGCCACACGATCGAGGGATCATGTATCATGGTAACTCTCTTGGCGTTTGCTCGCTCCCCCGCTGCCCCCCCGTCCGCCACCCTTGCCGGAACCGATCATCCCCTCCTCGAATCGTCCATTAGGACCGATTCACCACAGGGGGAGGGGGGGGCCTCTTTTTCTTTTGCTGGCGTCCCCGTGGGGATTATCGTCACCTCATACGCCACCGCCCCGGACCGCTACCCCCTCCCGCACCTCCACTCCTTCACACAGGAGCTCTCGGGATGGGACGGTTTTCTCTAAAATCGACCTCGTCAGCCCGTACCACCCCAAACCCCATCGCCGAGGAGGACACCTGAAACAGCTGTGACCCGCCCTCGCCTGTACGAATTCCTGCGAATGCCGTTCGGACCCGCAACCGCCATACCTTCCACGCTTCATGGGCGATGTCACCTGCGCCCCACAGGGTGTCTTCGTCTACATCGACGATATACTCATCGCCAGCAGCAACAGTGAGGAACACCCGCCACTCCGGGCCCTCTTTTGACCGCTTTCAGGGAGCGAGTCGTCATCACCCGGTAAGAGTCTTTTCGGGGTCTCCTCTCCACCTTCCTGAGGTCACACGATTACCGCCGACGGTATAACCCAGCTCAGGGGAAAGTCACAGCATCAGGCAGTTCCCTAGCCAACAATGAAGACCAGCTTCGGAAGTACCTCGGCATGATTAACTTCTTCAGGAGTTCATCACGAAGTGTGCCTTCTTCTGGCACCTCTGCAACGTCTCCCCGCTCATCCCCGGGCGGGAGCGGCGAGACGTTACTTGGACCTCTGAGGCGATCGAAGCTTTCGAGGCTAGCAAGGACGCCTCGGCGACCCTCCCAACCACCCATCAGGAGCAAGGCTCAACATAGCCGTCGACGCCTCGGGCAAAACCCCCATGGGAGCAGTTTTTCAACAAGATCAGGTAACGGTTGGCAAACCCTGGCTTCTTTTCAAAGGACTCTCAGCCCACAACAAATAGGTACGTGCTTTCGGCAAGGACTCCTTGCGGTGTCACGGCCATCAAAAACTTCGGCATATTCGAGGGGAAGGACTTCACATCTTGACGGACCACCCCCCTCACCCCCTTTGCCCTGCACAACAGAGTCCGCCGTCATCCCGCTGAAGAAGGCCCTGGATTCGTTGCCCATTCACCACGACATACAACACATCCGGGCACCAAAACCAGGCTGGGAGACCCCTATCCAGGTCTCGATACCATGGTATGCGAGCAGGCACCCCGATCGACTACCAGCTGGTTCGGGAGGAGCAGCAACAGACCCTTTCCCCCCCCAGGCTCACCGACGGAGACACCTCCCTTCACTAGAGCAGTGCAGCTTCAGGGCTCCCGGGACACCATCCTCTGCGCATCTCGCTGGGCAACCCCGTCCTTACATCCCTCCGTCACCTTTGCCGACAGTTTTCGAAGCTTACCACCTCATAGGGATCCGCGCAAAACAGGACCCATCCGCAGCAAAGTTTTCTGGCCCAGCATCAATAGAGACGTCCGGCCCGTGGTGTCGCACCTGCACGAATGTCAACGCAGTAAGGTTCACCGACACACTAAGTCTCCCCACAGGGTTCCTTGTACCAGACGGCCGGGTTCGAGCAGTCACCTTGACGTAGTCGGTCCCCACCAGCAACCAAGGTTACGCTACTCCTGACATTTTGACCGGTTTACCAGGTGGCCTAGGCCAAAACATCCAGGACACAACTGCCGCCCCATTGCCAGACCTTTCTCAGCACCTGGGTATCTCCTCGGGACTCCGCGACGGTCAACGACCGACCAGAGTCCTCAGTTCAATCCGAGCTCTGGAGCAGCTGATGATCCTTCTCGCTCAAGGCGCATCCGGACCACAGCATACCATCCCAGCGCCAATGGCATGGTTTGGGGCGCCTACACCGCCACTTGAAGGGGGCCTCACGGCTTCTTCTCCCCCCGACACGGTGGACCAGTTCCTTGGCACCCTACCATACGAAACCTTTCAAAACAGGATCTCGGTGCACCGCAGCAGAATGGTCTACGGTACCACCATAGCTTCCCTGCTGACTTTTTAGTCACTCCGGAGATCAGGACCGGAGCTTCGGCAGCACTTCGGACCGCATGGCCCGCGTCCGCTCTCCCCCACGAGACCATCACGGCAACGGACATCTACTTGCCCCCACCTCCAAGACTGCTTTACATGTCTTCCTAAGCGACCCCCCAAACCTCCACTCTGCCCCCTATGAGGGGCCCTTTCCGGTCATCAAACGGACAGTAAACCATCACCATCCGCGCCACGAGGAGACGCACCGTCAGCATCGACCGGCAAAGCCCGCGCATCTCCAGGAGCAATGCACGATTTCGAAAGGTTCTTTCCGACGCTACCTGGAAGGGAGTGCTGTGGTGACCAAAGTGCGACGAGTTTACGCGCTCGGTAGAGTCGGCCAGGCGGTTTGGCGAACCGACCCCGCCATCACCGCGCAGGCTCATCGCCGACTCGAGATTACATCGCGGCTGACATTTTAAGGGCCCCCGAGTCCAAAGAAACTCCTACTCATCGGCCCGGCTCTCACCCGAACACTAGCTTGTACACTCTAAAATAAAGATAATTTTACTTTTGTGCGTTTGCCTACAACCACAGTAGGAAAGCCCCCGCGTGGCACAAGTATTACGGGGCCGACTGCGATTGGTTAGGAAGGTCCCAAAACCCCTCAAATAAAAGAATATATATTACACATACTTATACATCATACACATACATAAACCCCCCTCACAACATTAAATTATGTATTATATATATATTTAATATACATTATATATTATATGTGGATATCTGCCATCTATCTATCATCACACACACCACCCCAACACACACCCTCACACAACACATATATATATTATATATATATATATATATATATATTATATAATATTATATATATTATATATATATACAGATAATTATCCCATCTATCTATTATATAACACCACACACACACACACACATTATGTATACATAGTATATATGTATAATTAAGGGTTTTTATCATAAATTTTATACAAACCACATATGGTATATATGAATATATGTATATTATTTATATAATTATAATATATATTATATATTATAATATATATATAATATGTTATATATAATGTATATATATGTAATGTATTTACATAGAATATAGTATAAATACATCCAGGATTTGCAATGTTTCACAGTCGTGATTGCTAGTGTGTGTGTGGGTAGTAATGAAAACACGCGTGGGACCCCAGCACAAATTTTGGGCCCCCTGCCGTTGTGTGAGTGGGCGTGCACTTTTGATGTT
>NW_023646441.1:0-5000 GCF_015228065.2 Penaeus monodon
TATGGAAATGTTAATATATTAATTTTTTTTTTGCATTTAATATCAAAATATACATTATGTATTATAAATATCTATTATTTATCTATCTATCTATCTTTTTATTATCTAATCTATCATCTTTTATCTTCATCTATCTATATAAATATATATACACACATATCTCACACACTCATGAATTTAAAATATGAATCACTAAAAAAAAGAAGCATAAACAAACTTTGGCTGTAATTCTTTTGAAAAAAACTCTAAGCCCAATATTGCACACAAAAAAATATTTTATTTGGGGTAGTTTTGCAAATATAAGCGACATATTAGAGCCTTCATCTACTTCTTTGATACTTTGAGAACAAGAATCTGAACAAAAAATACGTAAAAACCCCAACGCCCCTAAGGTTTTTTTTGATATGACTAGAAACGGGAAAAAAAATGATCACCATGAAAAAATGCCCTTTCCCCGTATTCTTTCCCCTTTGGTCTGACAGCCATCACTGCTACGCAGCTGTGAGATCTTATTATGGCCTCCTCGGTAATATTTTAGATTCTATAAATGTTTGAAGTGAGGCAAAAAGTAGGGGGGCAATGGGCCACACACAAAACCAAAACACACACAAATATATATTCATGCTGACAAACGTAGAAGATAGAATAGGAATGAAATATCTTCGCAAAAAGATTGTTTTAACCGTACAAATTATCTTATTTTTCTAAAGGAACCGGTTTAAAATTCTTCCTTGTATTGTGAAGATGTTCATTCCTTTAAACCCTTTCTACATCCCCCCAACATATATATGTTCAAAAACCCCCCCCCCCCCCTCAAAAAAGGGACCACAGAAACACCACACATACATTACACGTAAATGTGTGTAATAATTTTTAATAATATATAATATATATATAATATAATATATATTATATATTATAAAATTTTATTATGTATGTTATTTCTCTAAATAATTTTACTATCTATTATCTATCTATCTACCTATCTGTTACACCAACACACCACACACCATATCAAACCCCCTTTTTAATTTTTTATGTCTTTTCTATATCTATTGTATAATATATATTTTATATATTTTTAAATTATTATAATTTTAATATATCACATTTATATTTTATAATTATATATATTTTATATATTATTGATCGTTATTGAAAACCCCCTTTTAAATTTGAAAAATCCTTTATTTTACAGGAACGTCTTTCAATCGACCCTTTAAATCAGGAGAAGCAAGTAGACTTCAGTTTGCCATTCCACGACGCCCCCGCCGACTTGGGCACGGGGAAGCCGGACGGCGAAAAACTCGGGGATCCTACAACGTGAGGTTTCCCGACCCCCGTCTGGACGTCAATACTTCGTGGACGGCGACTGGGCACGTGGGGGGGCAGCCGAGGGGTCTTTTCCCCACTCCTTCGAGTCCCGGAGTACAGGCCCCCAAAGGCCCGTCTCCCCCTCGGCCCCAACGAGCCCCAATTTAAAATTTCTTAAATTTTTTAAAAAGGTTTATTAGACGCGCCCCCTGTTTTTTTTTATTAAATATTTTTTGTATATTTTTTTACAAAAAACAGGGAAGCACGAAACAGTTTTTTTTTAATCCCAAAGGACTCCAGTTTTTAAAAAAAGGGTGTGTATTTAAAATTATATATATATATTATTATATATATTATATATATATTATTATATGTATATTTGTATAATTTTATATATAATTTTATATATATATATATATATATATTATATATAAAATATATATAAATTATAATATATATAATTTGGTAGGAGCGCCACTTCATAATTTTCCCCTGCTATTGTCCGATTCTTTTAAACAGCAAAATCTTGCAACTAAAAAAGAGACAGATGACGGGATCTCAAAAATTTTAAATCAAAATAAATCAACGATAGACAGCCCTCACAAAAAACAACAACAACAACAACAACAAAAAAAAAAAATGTCTAAAACTCCTTCTTAAAAACCATCCAAACCTTGATCGCTTCCCTTTTCATTTTCCCCATAAAAAACCACCAAAGAGACAATAACAAATGGTAAAAAAATACGTATCAAAAAATTTTATCGTTACTTATTTAAAAGAGTAATGATATCTTTTTTTTTTTTTAAAAAGCTTGCTTGCGAATGTTTCCCTTTTGTGGTTTTGTCCCCTAGAGGGTATTTTTTTTTTAAAAATTTGTTGCGACTTATGAAAAATTTAAACGAGTTTTTATATTATAGAAATTTTGGTAGAAATTCAAAAAATAATTTCTCTTCTACCGAACATTAATTTTATCAAATTATGTAAAAAACAAAGAAATACACGGTATTTAGCCAAAATTTCTGTTGCAAATCAAAAAAAAATTTAATCAAACAAAATTGGTTGTCAGTTTTTAAACTTAGGTAGACCATTTAACCCGGGAAAATGTTCAAAAAAACAAAAAAAGCAACCTATTTTGTATGCGACTTCAATAAGTGCAAGTAATATAATTCATTAGTTTGCCTATATTCCTTAATTTAGTGACAAATAAATCACACTTCAATTTACCCCCAATGCTCTATTCAAAACTATACTACGAGAACTTTCCCCAGTAGTCATTTTTAAAAATACTCAAAACAAAAAGTCGTCAAACCCGTCTAAAAAGAAGTCAAGTCTCTAATTCCCGTGTGAATTAGGCTTTTTATATAAACAAATATCTTGTTATCTATATATGTTTAATATCCTATTGTATATAAATATATATATATATATATTAAATAATATATATTATTAAAATATAAATATAATATTAAATATAATATAATTTTTGTACAGACACACACCCAAACCACACACACACTTTATATATTAAAATATATTTTATAAATATATATAATAATATTATATATAATTATATATTATATTAATATATATAATAAAAGGGTAATATATGACATATGTTTATGTAAATCAATATATATATCACCTGAAATTTTAAAATATATATATATATATATTATATATATAATATAATATATATATATATATGGTGTGTGTGTGTGTTTTGTGTGTGTGTATGTGTGCGTGGGGGTTTTTGTGTTTGCATTATTCTTTTTATACTTTCATAGCTGTATCTAAAATTTACAAATATTTGTTATCATCTATTATTCATCTATCGTCTTTTTTTATCTACCTATATTGTAATAAAGTGCATGTAGGAAAAGGAAAGGTTTTATGTATTTTAAAGAAAAAATATTTAGACATTTTTCATTTGCTGCTCTTAAAAGAAACTCGTTGACAACAACCCCCATGGACAAGCACTGCACAAAAATAACAAAAAAAAACTGCCCCATTTGTTAAGCCTGTGTTGAGTTTTCGCATTCTTTCCCTTTTAAGAATACGTAAACAAAGGTAGGTACGGGTGTTTAAAAACGGATGTTTAAGTTTAGATAGTATTTCAAACATTCTGCTACTACATCAAAAAATTAGTTAGTCACGTTTTTGGTATGGGGAAATTTTGTGAAAAAAAAATAATGAAAATATCATGCAGACAAATAAGTTTTCCCCGTGGTCTTTATTCCCCTAGTTTACTTTTTTAAAAATCCAAAACCGCGTAATATATAATCAAGCATTAATATTGGATTAAAAAGAGAAATAAATATATTGAATATCTAACTATTTTCTCATACCTTACAAAAATTGTATTTACTATTTTTGCTAATTATGTAATACTTTCTATCTGTAAGAAAAGTATTGTCTATAGTATGAGGCTTGATTTAATGTGCCGAAAAAAACTGATTTTTTTTTTCTAGGACCCATGAAATCATTTGAGTCAGGGGAGGGGCCCAAAAACGACTTTAGTTAGCCGTTCACACAAAACTCGGAAGACTTCGCCCCGAGGAAACCCTGCGGTAACCACTCAAAGGGTCCCACTACGGAGGCTTCCCGACACCCGCCCCAGAGCGTTAAGTATTCGTGGGCGGGACTCCCGGTCGTGGCTTTAGGTGAACACTAGGGCGAGGCTCCTTTCCCCCCATCGTATGAATCTGCTTCTTTCGAGCCCGAGTACAGGCACCAAGCCCGTCTAAAACCCATGACTCCAACGAGTCCCAATAAATTTACAAATATTTGAGTATATCCATGATCACGGTATGATTTTACATATTTTTTTTATTATTTTTTATTTTTTGTTTTAAAACCTGAATTCTGTGTAGTAGTCATTTACACATGGACAGAAACTTACAAAAAATTCGTGATTGCCCCAGTTTTTATATAATTATAATTTCAACCTTGTAAAGTTATAAGCCGGGCGGAAAGTGAAACTTCTACATGCAAAAGAACAAAAGAATGTTTAGTCAAGAATTAATAAGAAAATTCGAACACTGTCATTGGGTTCCCATTTGTAAATATCAACGGGTTTTTGTTCATTTCAAGTTCTATGATGAAAGGGGAAACTGAAATTTATAAAGTTACAGGAAAAAAAAAGTTAATAAAACTAATTCTTTTATGGAAAAAATTATATAGATCTAAATTATTCGCTTATTAAACCCGGCTCCAGCAGTCGAAAATTAAATGATCGTTATAATATGGCATGGCAATGTGATAAAGAAAAATAAAAACCCAATTAAGAAAAAAAAAATGAAGCAAATGCTTAGTTTTAAAAACACTTCAATAAATTATATATAAATATTATATTATAAATATATATTATATAAATTATATATATATATATATATATATATATAATGTATTATATAAATTTTAATATATATTATTATATATATTTTAATTTTTTTTTATTTTGTATTAATTTGTTTTTTCTCTAATCAAAAAGTCATTTATCTTATAAAGTACATACCACACCCACACAAAAATCAGATACGCAGTGTAATCGCGCACGCCACGCGGTGAGAGCGTGCAAGCCTGCGTGCGGTGTGTGTGTGTGTGTGTGCGTGGTGGGTTAAGTGGAAAAAAGAGAGAGTGGGTTATATTATAAGTACCTTTTTTATCAGGTCTTTATAAAATTTTTA
>NW_023646442.1:0-7657 GCF_015228065.2 Penaeus monodon
TTGCTGAAGAAAAAAAAAACAAGAAAAAAAAAGGGGCCAAAAATTTTTTTTTTTTTTTTAAAAAAAAAATATGGGTTTTTTCAGCGGTAACTACTGGAAAAAAAAAGAAAAACGAAAAGGGTTTTTAATTTTCTGAAAAAAAAATTTTAAAAAAACTGGGCTTTTTTGGGCCCCCTCCTTTTTAAAAAAAAAAGTAAAACTAAAAGTTTTTTTTTGGTCATGTGATTTTAAAAATAAAAAAAAATTGAGAAAAAAAAAATTTTTGCTGAACAGGGGTGGGGGGAAAAAAAACAAGGAAGACAAACAAAAGACAAAAATAAGCGACCCAAAAAAATTCAAAGAAAATTTTTTTTCGGGTTTTTTCCCCCTGGTAAAAAGTGGAAAAAAGAAAACCCCCAAGGGGTGAGTTTTTTAGGGGGGCCCCAAGGGGGGTGGGGGGGAAAGGTTCCCCCCCGGCTTGGTTCCCCCCCCCAAAAAAAAAAACAAATTTTTTTTTAATTTTTATGAAAAGATATATATATGTGTGGGTGTGTGTTGGTGTGGTTTTTGGGGGGGGGGGGTTGTGGGTTGTGTGTGGTTTAAAAATGTTTTTTTTTGTTTGGTGGGTTTTTTTTTGGGGTTTTTAAAAATATTTTTGTGGGGGTTGGGGGGCGTGCGGTGTGTGGGGGGGTGTGGGTTTTTTTGGGGGTGGTTTTTGGGGGTTTTTGGGGGGTTTTGTTTGTTGGGGGGGTGGGGGGTTGGGGGGGGTTTTGGGTGGGTGTTTTGTGGGGGGGGGGGGGTCCATAATATATTTGGGGTGGTGTTGGGGGGGGGTTTGGGGGGGGGTTTTTTTTTTAAAATTTTTAATTAAAATTTTTATATTTTATATTATATAAAAATAATTTTATATTTTTATTGTTTAAAAATTTTATAAAATTTTATATTAAAAATTTTTAAATTAAATTATAATTTAAATTTTAAAAACAAAATATTATATTATTTTAAAATATTTTAAAATTTTCATATAAAAATTTTTTTTATAAATTTTTATTTTATTTTAAATTATTATATATTAAATTTATTAATTTTAAAATACATTTAACACACAACCCCCCACAAAAAACACACACAACACACAACCCAACCAAAACCAAAACCCAACCCCCCAAATTTTTATAATATATATAATTTAAATTATATAAATTTTATATATTTTGTATAAAAAAATATAATTATATAAAATATATATAAATAAATTTTATTATAATATTTAAATAAATTTAAAATTTTAATTTAAAAATTTTATATTTTTAAAATTAATATTATTATAAAATTTTAAATATTTTAATTATTGTTTAAAAAATTTAAATAAAATATATTAAAAAATTTTTTTAATATAAAAAAATATATTAAAATTTTTGGTGGTTGGGGGTGTTGTGGGGGGGGTTGGGGTTTTGTTTTTGGGGTTGTTTTTGGGTTGGGGGGGGGGTTTTTTTTTATATGTTTTTTTTTTTTTTTAAAAAAATTGTTTTGGGGTTGTGGGTGGGGGGGTTTTTTAATTTTATATATATATTTTTTATATATTTAATAATATTATTTTTAAAATATTTAAAATAATTAAAATTTTTAAAAATTTTAAAATAATTTATATAAATTTAAAATTTATATAATTATAATAATAAATTTTAAAATTATATAATTATATTTATTTTTTTTGCGGTTTTTTGTGGGGTTTTTTTTTTGGGTTGGGGTTTTTGTTAAAAGTTTTTAATTTTAAATTGGGGTATAATAAATTTTTAATATAATATAATATTAATTTTTAAAAATTTTATATATTTAAATAATATTTAATATATATAAAATAATTTTTAAAAAATAATATTAAATTTTAAATTTAATAAATAAAATATAATTTATTAAATTTAAAATTATATATTTTAAAATTTTTTTTGGGGTTTGGTTTTTTTTTGTTTTGGGGTTTTTTTTGGGTTTTTTGTTGTGGTTTTGTTGGGGGTTTGGTTTTTGGGGTTGGTGGTTTTGGGGGGGGGGTTTTGGGTTTTTTTGTTGGTGGGGGTTTTGTTTTGGGTTTTTTTGGGGGTTGGTGGGGGGTTGTGGGATTTTTTTTCAAAAATCCCTTTTTTTTATATTTTTTTATGGGGTGGGGTTTTTTTTGGTGGGGGGGTGGTTGGGGGGGGGGGGTTGGGGGGGGGTGGTGGGGGTTTGTTGGTGTGGGGTTTGGGGGGGGGGGGGGGTTGGTTTTTTGGGTTATTTTAAATTATTATTTAAAAAAAAATTAAATTTTATAAAAATTAAATTTTTTTTTAAAAAAATATAAAAATTTAAAATTAATATATATTAAATAAATTTTTTAAATTTATTTTAATTATATAATATTAATATATAATTTTAAAATTTAATTATTTTAAAATTAATTAAAAATATTTTTATATTTAAAAAATTTTATGCGGGGGGGTTGTATTTTTTTTTGGTTTTTTGGGGGTTTTTTTTTTTTTTTTTGGGTTTGTTGGGGGGGGGGGTGGGTTTTTTGTTTTGGTGGGGGGGGGGGGTGTGGGGGGGGGTGGGTTTTTGTTTGGGTGTTTTTGGGGGGTTTTGGGGGGTGGGGGTTTTTGGGTTGTTGTGGGGGGGGGTGTTTGTTTGTTTGGTGTGTGTTTGGGGGTTTTTGTGTGTGTGGGGCGTTGGGGGTGTGGGTTTTTTTGGGGGTTGTGGGGGGGTGGGGGGTTGGGGGTTTCCCCTTTTTTTGGGGGGTTGGGGGGTGTTTGTGGGGTTTTTTGGAATGTTTTGGGGGGTTGGTTTTGGTGGGGGGGGGGGGGTTTTTTTTTGGGGGGTGTTTTTTGGGGGGTTTTTTTTTTGGGGGTTGTGGGGGTTTTTTTTTTTTTTTCCACCCGGTAAATATTATTTTAAAAAACCCCAATTTTCAGGGTTTTTCCCGGTCCCCCAAAAACCCCCCCCAAACCTTCATTCAAGGGAAAAAAAAAGATTTTTTTTTTTCCCCCAAAAAAAATATGAATTTCCCCTAAAAATTTTAAATTTTGGGTTTTTTTTTTTTTTTTTTTTTTTGGGTTAAAGGGGATTTTTGGGGATTTTTTTATTTATTTAAAAATTTTTTTAAAAAAAAAAAAAAATTTAAAAAAAAAAAAAAAAAAAAACCCCCCCCTTTTTTTTTTTTCCCCCCCCCTTTTTAAAAAATTTTTTTTTTTAAAAATTTTTTTTCAAAAAAAAAATTTTTTTAAAAAAAAAAAAAAAAAACTTTTCCCCGAAACCCCCCCAAAATTTTCTTTTTTTTTTTTTTTTTACGGGGAAAAGGGGTGGGGGCCCCCAAATTTTTGCCTTTTTTCCCCCAAAAATTTCCCCCGGGGGGGTTCCCAAAAATTTTTTTTTCCCCCCCTTCCCTGTGGGGAAATTTTTTTTTTTTAAATTTTTTTCCCCCCTTTTTTTTTTTTCCCCCCCTTTGGGGTTTAAGGGGGGGGAAAAAATTTTTTGAAAAAAGGGGAATTTTTGGGAAAAAAAGGTTTCTTTGGGGGGCCCCCCTTTCCCGGGGGGCCCAAAAAGGGGAAAGGGAAAAAAAAGGGTTTTGGGGGTGGGGTTTTTTTTGGCCCCAAAATTTTGGGGTGGGGGAGAAAAGTTTTTTTGTTTTTTTTTTTCCCCTTTTTTCCCCCGGGGGGGGTTTAAAATTTTTTGGCCCGGTTTGGGGGGGGGGTTTTTTTCCGAAAAAACCGGGTAAAAAATAAAAATTTTTTCCTTTTGTGGGAAAGGGGGAAAATTTTTTGGAAAAATTTTTTCAAAAAAAAGAAAAGGGTTTTTTTTTTTTTTTGGCCAATCTAAGGAAATCCTAGGAGGCACCACACCCCCATCCACTGGGTTCCTTGTTTAAACCTTTTGTTGTCCCCCCCTGGTAAACCCCCCCAAAATGGTCCCCCCGAAACCCCGCATTAAAAACCAGTTAATTGGTGGAGAATGAAAGGGCCCCTTTCAAAAGATTCGGGTTTTTCAAATGCGCCCAACCGGCTTTTATACTGAGGTGAAACTTTGGGGGAAACCGAAGGGAACATTCCCCCTTTAAAGGGGGGGCAATGTTTTATTTTTCTTTCTTGATTCCCCGCTCTTTTAAAAAACGTTTTTTCCACCCCTTTTTTAAATTTTTTTAAAACCACCTGTTCAAGATGTTTAATGCTTTATCCTTTTAAGGTAAGGTTATTTTAGGTCCCCTTTCACAAGTCACATCTCTGCAGCTGCTTCAGGGGGCAAAAATAAAAAAACCAGTGAACTTTTCTTTCCCTTGCCGGGGACTCCCCACACCTGGGAAAAAGGCGAGAACCCCCTGAAAAAAAATTCCGTTTTCCTTTGGCCCCCGCAACTCCCCGGGTTTCACTGGAGGCACCCTTTGAGGCCAAGATCTGAAGGTCCGAAATATGCCAAAAAAAAACTTGCCAAATTTGGTTTCCCCCCTTTTTTGGCCAAATAAGCATGAACCAGTTGGGATTTAAATTGCCTAATGGCCTGTAAAAGTTGGGGCCATGAGGTCCCCAAACAAAACCCAGCATAATTCCACCCCAGTGGGGTGTTTTTTTTTTTCCCCATGTAGGCTGCATGGGCACATCCCTGGGCAAAAAGGGAGGGGGGAGACTGGACCTGAATCCTTCGGTTGGCCCGGGGTACATGGCGAAAAGTTCCGAAGCCGGAAAAGGTTTTCCGTGGGAGAAAAATTTTTTGGCTGTTTTTTTTCCAGGCAGGCAAAAACCCCCGGGGCAAAACAGCTTTTAAAATTTTTTGTTCCTTTGGGGCCCCCCTTGGCCCCCCCCTCCGTTTTTTTCCCCTTCCTCTATAAAATTTTTGTCCCCTCCTGTCCCCCCCCCTGTGGATTTTCCCCGGGAGCAAACGTTTGAAGGAAGACTTTTTTTTAGCGGGAAAACCCCCTTTTTTTTTTTGGGGTCTTCCCTAGGGAATTTTGAGAATATCCTGGCCCCTTTTTAAATTGGGTTTTTTTTATTTTTCGAGGCTGGTGCTTCCCTTGGACTTTTTAACCTTTTTGGCGCCTCGAGAACGGGTTGGGGGTACGAACCCTGGAATTTTCCTGGGCACGGTCCCCCCCTCTTAAGCTCAACGCCCCCGAGGGGGAAAAGGGGGCCCCTACCCTCTCCCCTGGCCTGGTTTATTCGATGGGAAACCCCCCCCAATGCCCAGCTTTTCAACCGGAAAAAATGGGTTTTTTTTTTTTTTTAGCATAAGCTTTGTCCCAAAATAACCAAAAATAGGGGAAAAAATGACGCAGTTTTCCCCCGGTTTTAATACAACCCACCAAAATCCCCCCTCAAGCAATTTTTAGAATATGAGGGGTAAAAGTCCCCTGAAAGGAAAAAAATTGCATTGCATTTTTAAAAAACTGGGAATTTGCTGGTCACGCCTTTTCCCCGCTTTAATCCCCCTTTTACTGTCCCCCCCCTTTTCCCACAGGGAAAAAAAACTGTGGGCCCTTTGGGTAAAAAGGGGTCCAGTCCCCCAATGTTTTATCAAATGTGGATGTCCCATTTTTAACGTTTGTTTCCACTAATAACATTTTTTTATTGCAACTAATTTTTCCCCTTATGGTTTGAAAAAAACCCCACTTGGGGGTCCCCCCCCTTTTTTCCCCCCCCCTCCCTTAGTTTTTCACTTCTACCTGCCTTTTTGGGTTGGGAAGTTTTTTTTTGACCCCAACCAAAGCAACCATGTCAAAACCTAGCTGTGGTTTTTCCCTTCTATGGTTTTAAACCCCTCTTACTTCCAAAAAACTCCACAAAGCTGGGAAATACTTTTTTTTATGTATGTTTTTACTTTTTCATAAAAAAATGATTGATGAAATTTTCCGTGAAAAATGAAAAATTAAATACTGGTGAAGGGTGACGGAAAAATTTTTGTTGGGAAAAAAAAAATTAAATCTATACTCCCCCCTTTTTAGCCCCCCTTTTTTGGACTTGGAAAAATTTAAAGGGTATTGATAGCTGGGGGCCCTGGGCCCCACCAATGGCAACCCTGGGCTTTTTTTCTCCCCACTAAAACCCTCGGGTGGGGGTTGATAGACTTAGCCTGGCCACCTACACTCCATCTTTCCCCCCCGACCCCTGTTTTTTACTACTAGGGCCGATGTTTGTGCCTCCTTTTTTCACTTCACCGAACGTTTTTTTTCATTGGGTGTGTTATAAATAGCCATTTGTTTTTTTGCCAATTTTTGTTGTTGGCCATTTTTTTCCTTTAACTAATTTTTTTAATTTTGTTTCAAGTCCCCGTTTTTATTTCTAAATGTTTTGCGTAGATATTTTGTATTTTTTTTTTTTTATTTTTCCTACTTTGTATTTTTTTTTTTGAATAATTAATTTTACACGTTTTAAAAATCCTTTTTTTCAAAAAAATAATTTTTATTTTTAATGCATTCTTCTATTACAATAAAACCTTTTTTTTTTCTTGAATTTAGCAGAGCCTTGTTAAAATATGTTTAAGGTTCCGTCCCCTTTTTTGCCGTGGGCCAAAAAAATTTTTTTTGTTTTTTTTTTTTTTTAAAGAGGAAAAAATAAGATATAAAGAGCAAAATGGGAAAAAAAAAAAAGAAAATGGGGGGAGAAGAAAAAGGGAGAGGGATCTGAAACGAAAAAAATGGTAAGAATTTCCCAAGAGTGGAAAAGACAGCATGAAATAAAAGTGAACAGGCTGATAAGAAGCAAAATTCATGAGTTGGCCCTTGCTCGCAGAAGACTTTTAAACCCTTTTTTTTTACTAAATGAGAGTCGTGATTCATTACTCTAAATTAACAATGCCGAATGGGAAAGGGACAGTATTGTTTTTTTTTGCACAGATTTTGAGAAAATTTGGCAGGTTTTTTTCATGGACGGCAATTCCCAATGATTATCATATTCAATCTTTTTTCAATTTTGGAGGTTTAAAGGCTAATATCATAGATGCTGACTTCGTAAACCACAATAGTTCAAAGAAAGCAAAGACTTGATTACTAGAATGACCCAGTATTTAGATCACTGGTTTTGTTTGATTATTTCAAAAGATCTGCCTCGTCCCCCAACATTTAAGGTCATTTCCGGCGAATACCATTTAGATAGAAATATTAAAATATCTAAAACTTTTTAAAAAAACCTTACTAATAAATATCTTTACAGATAAATATTTTAAATATCAAAGCATAAATATTTATGCTTCTTAGTGTATAAAAATTATTACAAAAACATTATGCATAATTAAATTTTATTGGAGCTATTAGCCTCCCCCCAAGGAAAACTAATAAAACCCTCTTATCCCCCCAAAACATTTTTTGTGTATATGGGGGGGAAAAATTAGTCTTTGGTTTGAGATGTTTTTCACATTTTTTTTCCCACTAAACATGCGACCGTAAATGGCTCTTTGGCATCCCTCACAAATGCTTCACTTTTTTGCCATTTAACCCATTAGTCAGCCTTGCTGGCCCCCATTCTTATTCCCCCGTTAATCCAACTTCTACTTTTGGTGGGATGGATGTTTTTTGGCCCCCCCCAACTGCAAGGACATCTCTAATCCTCCGCAGTTTGTTTTTCTAGATGCTCCATTATTCCATCCATTTTATCGCGAAGACACCCCTAATGTGGGGTTTTTTTAGTCCGGTGTGTGGAAAAGAAACGGCTGATGGCGCTTTCCTTGG
>NW_023646444.1:0-7657 GCF_015228065.2 Penaeus monodon
TATCATTAATTATTACCGTTATCATCATCATTATCATCATTATCATCATCATTATCATCATTCTTCCAATTATTATCATCATTATTAAAATTATTATCATTATTATTGCAATTGTTGCAGTTATAATACATATTTATGCAACTATACTAATAACAACAATAATAATAATAGTAATAACAATAATAATAACAATAATAATATTAATAACAATATTATAGCGATTAGTATTATTATTATTATACTTATTATTATTATTATTATTGTTATTATTACAGTTATAATATATTTTTTGGCAATAATACTAATAATTAAATTAATAATAATAATAATAATAATAATAATAATAATAATAATAATAATAATAATAATAATAATAATAATAATAATAATGATAATAGGAATGATATTGATAATCATCAAATGTTATCAAAATTCTCTTTATTCTCACTTTTATCATCATTGTTGTCATGATTAATACAGTTCTGGTAATTATTATCATTATTACCCTAATAATTGCCAGAATCATCAAATGAATCGAAAAAACGTCATTTTGGAGTCTACTCTCAAAAGGCTATATTTCGCTAGATTTTGCCGCTTATTCGACTTCTGGGAATTTTTTTCTTTTACCTTTTCTATTATATATGGACACAATTCCTGTTATTATCATCATTATTATCTTATTTATCATCATTATTACCGTTATCATCATCATTATCATCAATATCATCATCATTATCATCATTATTGCAATTATTATCATTATTATTGCAATAATTGCAGTTATAATATATATTTCTGCAACTATACTAATACAACATCAATAATAATAGTAATAACAATAATAGTAACAATAATAACGATTTTATAATAATTATTTATATCATTATTTTAATTAATATCGTTATTACTGTAATTATTACTGTTATAATAATTATTTTTGCAATTATACTACCAGTAAAAATAATAATAATGATAATAATAACAATAATAATATTAATAACAATATTATAGCGATTATTATTATTATTATTATACTTAATATTATTATTATTATTGTTATCATTACAGTTATAATATATTTTTTGGCAATAATACTAATAATTAAAGTAATTATAATAATAATAATAATAATAATAATAATAATAATAATAATAATAATAATAATAATAATAATAATAATATTAATAATAATAAAATAATAATAATAGTAATGATAATAATAATGATAATAATCATCAAATGTTATCAAAATTTTCTTTATTCTCACTTTTGTCATCATTATTGTCGTGATTATTACAGTTTTGGTAATTATTATCATTATTACCCTAATAATTGTGAGAATACAAGTGAGAATAAAGAGAAATTTTTGATAAAATGTGATGGATTTTAATATCATTACATTATCATTATTATATTATTATAATTATTATTATATCATTATTAATTTATTATTAGTATTAAATGCCAAAATAATTATAAATGATAATAACATAATATAATAATACTAATAATGTATATATAATAACAATCGCTATAATATTTTTATTATTACATTATATTGTTATTATTATCCTCATTATGATTTATTAACACGTAGACTAATTGCAAAATTATTATTATACCAGTATAATTTACAGATAATAACGATTAATTAATTAAAATATGATATAAATAATTATTATAAAATCGTTATTATTGTTATTATTACAGTTATACTGTATTTTTTGGCATTACACTAATACTACTATAATAATAACTAATAATACTAATAAGACTCAATACTAATAATATATATAATACTAACAATGATAAAATATATAATAATAATACTTATAAAATAATAATAATAATAATGATAATGTAATGGATATTAATAATCATCAATGTTATCAAACTTCTCTTTATTCGCAACTTATTATCTTTCATTATTGTCATGATTAATAGTTAATACTATTAATAGGGTAATTAATATATCATTAACCCTAATAATTGCCAAATCAATCATACTGAGGATTTTTTTCTTTAACCTTTTTTATTATATTGGGGCACACTTCCCTGTTCATGATCAATTATTATCATGATTATCATCATTATTATCGTTATCATATCATTATCATCATTATCATCATCATTATCATCATTTGTTGTGGGGGGGAAAAGGGTCGTGGTGGGATTTTCATTCATTATTGCAATTATTATCATTATTATTGCAATTATTGCATTTAAAATTTATATTTCTGCAACTATACTAATAACAACAACAATATTAATAGTAAAAACCCAAATAATAACATTAAATAACGATTTTATATAATTATTGATATCATTATTTTCATTAATATGGGTATTACTGTAATTATTATTGTTATAATATTTTTTTTTGCAATTATACTACCAGGAAAAATAAATAATAATGATAATAATATCAAAAAATAATTTTTAATAACAATATTATAGCGATTAGTATTATTATCATACTTATTTTTATTATTATAATTTGGGTTATTATAAAATCTATATATTTTTGGCAAAAATACTTTTAAATTTAAAACCCGCTCGCGCCCGGGTGCTTCGAAAGTGCCATCACCCCTATTTCCCGGGTGACAAATTTAGCAGCGATTGCCCATGGCGCATCCCCCCCCCCCCTAGTGCCACTCCCATGGGCGACCAAATCAGAGCGAAAGCTCCAGTTTTACAGCCTTGGATTATATTAAATTTTTTATGCTTTTGAGAACCAAACACAATGCAGTCTCATCACTGTTTAATGGTCCATAAACTGATGTTGCAGTCGGCGAAGTAGCTTCTGACCCATTTATAGCCTTGGGATCATATTGATTTTATATGCAATGTTTTTCGTGCTCGTAAAGTCTAAAATGCATGACGTCACTTCCTCTTCATGACGCCCATGTCCTCTTCATATCCGCCACTTCCCTTCATGACGTCACTTCCTTTTATCTTCAGGGACGTCACTTCATCTTTGTGACGTTACAATAGCGTACGCACCCACGCACAATAGACATTCCACCAACATCATACATACATACACACACACACGCGCGCGGCGCGCGCGCGCGCCATCAGTGAAATCCACATACACACACCTTTGTCTCTCTATCTACCTCTGCCCTACCTCCCTGGCTATCTGTCTGTCTATCTATCTATCTCTGTTTCCCTTCGTCCCAAGTCGCAACTTTTTTTTTTCGTACCTCTCGCTCTTTCTCTGCAAAATAACCCCTACCCCCTCCATCCTTTTATACGACTTCAAACTCCAGGTAAATTGAAGTAGTAACTTACATTGTAGCAGCACGACCCCGCAACCTGAAGTTCAGCATAATTTCCCAGGTTGGGTCACGCCAAGTCCACCGCCTTGTCCACGCTCATTGGACAGCGGCCTCCCCTTATTCCCTGCGCGCTTACACAGCGCCCGTGTACTTACAGCCGTAGAATCCAGAACCAAGATTAGCATTCCCCAATCCTTCGGCAGAACAAGAACAACTCTCCATCTACTATAACCTCTTTACATGCCCTTTCAGACGTAATATTTACGCCGCACAAGCAACGTCTCGTCTATCTTGACGGTTACACCGGCACTTCCTATTGGCTTTTGAATTTGAAGCCAATTCTCCGTTACTTCAGAGCTAAAGCTCCTCTTATCAACACTGGTGGTGGTTAAAAAAATAAGACAGGTGGTGATAGTCTTTATGGTTCCAGAATTTTTGGGAGCCAGTGGTTAACGTAATTAAAATTTTTGCTATGGATTAATATATGTCTTAAAGGAGAGTGCCGGCGTAGTCGCAGTTCCTGCGCCGCTTTTTTTGGCGATTTCAATGCGGGTATTTTACAGTGGGTGGGTATTACACCGTGCTTTCTTAGAACGTTAATGAGTTTTTCGCCTTCTTTATGGTATTCCTTTATGAAGCCCTAAGTAGTTCCTAGTGTAGTGATAAATCAAATTTCCGTAGAATTAGAGATGTTGGTTTGGTAGCGTGTTACCCAACTACAGGTAATGCCCCCATGGGGGTTTGGGCCCGTATTTTGAGGATGATTCTCGGGTGATTTGAAAGTGATCCCGTTGTCACAATAAAAAGAATAATAAAACATCACTGGTGACAAAAAAGGCATTATCCATAATATACATTTAATTACGCGCAAATCTTTCGAACATAACCAATTCACAAGATAACACACCATAACTTACTTGAGACAACAGAGGCAACCCACCACAGCACGAGAAGCACCAGTCACCAGCTAAAAATCCAATGGTCGTCACCAAGATAAAAGCCTCTCCCTTTCGACCGATCGGGGATTGACCTTTTATACTGGTGGCTTCCCGCGCTTGGTGACGTTTTTAAACCATAATGCAGTTCAATTGATTTATTAAATAGTGTATGATGAGTTTAAAATAAGTTTAAAAATTCATAAAAATAAAAAGAATAATAAAGACAGGGAAGTACGAAAAAGTGGAAGAAGGGATCCGTGAGGGAAAAACGGGAGAATAAGAGAAACGAGGAGAAACAAAACCAAAGGGTTTGAATTAGTCGAAAAAAAAAGGGGAAGAATAAGGCAAGAAAGTAAGAACATAAGGTAAGTTAGTGTATAAGTAGTGTTACTGCAGTAGAAATATGTAGATGTATATGTAGATCACGGACCAATGGGAAAGGTAAGTCGGAGGATATAAAAAAAAACAGATTCACTCTTATTAGAAAAAAAAACATAAAAACAGCAAGCCACTCATCTTGCAGGGCGAAGGAGTCCGTAGAGTTCCTGTACAGATTCGTAGCGGTCAGGGGAACAGGAAGCCTGCGGGGTTGACCCGCCTGATGCCAGGGGAAATTCACTACACCTAGCACAACCCTCGCACTTCCCCTCCATTTTTTGCACTGTTTTGTTTTATACACTTCTCTGAGAAGCAATATGTGAATTCAATGTCGAATAAGTAAGTTTTGCCCAATTGAAGCTTTTGCACAATTCCGGCATTGAGGGGGAGGGGGGGGGTTTAAAAATGGTTCATCTACCTGCCACTACAGAAACCTTTTGTACATTAAGGAAAGTACCAGCGGGACCAGCTCTGTGAAAATACGGTACATTATATTGTGGCCATGCCTTGTTTTGGGGGTTGTGATTGGAGTCCAGCTTTTACTTTTTTTTTCAGGGGTACATTAGTAACAATAATGGATGAGGCGATACATTTAGGCAATTTCATTTACAAAATATATTTGAATTCTGGTCTGCGCAAGCCATCCATTACGACCTAAAACCCTTCCCGGGCCCCGTCAACATCTCCAGCCGGTGAAGCAGAGCTGTCAGTAAAAACGATAATCACATAATCCTATTCTCTGTCCCTCCCCACCCATCTCTCTTTCTCTCCCTCTCCCTCCGAAAAGAGTTGGCTCACAATGCTATTTATTAAAATTCTACATGATAGCTATCAGTATATAAACGTATCTGGTCAACTGTTTTAGTACGTCTTAGCCATCCCATTTACTATTGTCTCTTAGATATACAGAATGCTGAAAAACGAGCACTGAACTGGGCGTCACCCTAAAGATGACGATTTTATGATCACAAGTAGTGGAAATTTTAACCACAAATGTCAATACTTTACTTATACTAAAATTTTGAAATTTACCTGTTACGCACATGGTAGTATGTGATATTCTAAAGTGCGTAGTTACAAATCTGTCGTGTGCAAAGTGCATTACTTTATGACATTTTAACACTCCCCCGCGACACATTTGCACCCAGATGACCATCATTTGAGAAATGATGATCGCTTTGAGCATTTTTTTATTTATATTTATTGATCTGGGATGGTATTTTTTCTCTCCCACATGTATAACTTTGTATTATCAACTTGCGAAGGTAAACACCATAGATGCAATATTTATTATTTTTATTCAGTCTGTTCATTATATGCAAAATTTTCTGGAAATTTTTCCATCTGTGACATTCAGGATTACAGTAAAAAAAAAAGTGGAATGGTTTCCGTGATGACAACTAACACACTTTTCATCTATGGCAAAAGGTCCACAAATCGAAAATAAAGGAAATACAAAACACAGAATAGAGAAGATCGACCCATATTTTCTAAGTCCCGTTCGTGTTTACTTCCGAGGACCAAACAAATGTTTACTGCGTAACTCCTAACTACCCATCTGTCAAGTACTATATGTATTTCTTTCGCGCCCTTTTGAGAATGGTTTTTTGTAATTACTTGTCTGTTTCTCCTTATTCATGAATTTAATACATTCTTTTTTTATTTCACTTTTTTACGTGTTTTATTTAAATTTGTTGCGCTATTCTGCCCCAATAACCTGCGCATGCGACGCTATTCCATGATAAACTCGGAATATGCAGAAAAAAGACATTAGTATCTGTCACCCGATTGCTATTGAGGCCATATAAAGGTTGTGTTTTACTGTATTGTATTAAAAGTCAGGAAAGGGGCATATAATACCACGGGGGTCGGGGGGTAACCCCTGGCAAGGCGCATATATTACCACAGGGCAGAGCCCCCTAGCTAGGTGGGGTCAGGAGGCAAAGCCCCTTGATAGGGAATATATAGATAGTAGTGTATAAATCCCAGGTTTAAGATTAGGTTGGTTTTTTTAGTTAGGACGTATTGTACGATTACCCGAGGGATTTGGAATATGTGAAATCCCGCCTGGTGAGGCGACGGAAATGTTCTCATCGCACGGGAATAAATCTGATGATATAAATATTGTCCGGAAGACCCGTGTCAAGTCGAAATATTTAAAAAAAATCTGTGGGAGACTGAAACTATACCGGCACTTTATCTAAGTTCCCAATAACTAAAGACTAGACATTTTAATGAAATGAAAAGGAAACAAAATACAGCGTTTCGCAAAGACCCAACGCGGATTCAAAAAAAGCGTTTTAATATCGTATAACTCTAGCCAATAAGTAAAAAAAACTAAAAGAAATTAAAAGGTTCAATTCTTTTTTTGACAATAAAATCAAATCAAATTTTTGGGAATCATAACTCTGTAATATTTAGAAAAGGAATCCTCCATGGTTCCTTTGCATATATAAAAGTATATGTCAGGTTCTTCGGTAAAGGATCAGACAGGAAAGTCGCAAAAGGGACAGGCAAACTTGATAAATCTTTAATCAGGAAATGGCGATATAAATCAACACGTAAATTTGGAGTACAGAGGGCAAAAACAAATGACTCAGGTATCACCGAATCAATGCACACGTCACCAGCACTAAGTATAACACATTTGTCACAGCACAAGATTCAAGGCACAGTCACGAGCACTATATGAGGTTATTCGTTGGCTTAGTCACAGCGCTGTATCACCGTAGGTTAGTTCACTTGAGCCAGCACTGTATCCGGAGAGGCCGTCCCCTTAACGAGAGGGGGGAAGGTCACTCCCAAACTTCCAGGTGATGCTCCTTTTATTTGTCCGACGATGTTTTACGACGACATCCCCGTCCCCCCACACGGGGAGACGGCCAATCACGGATGACCTGGGCCCGCCCACTTTGACCCAGTATACATCGCGGAAGGGCCAGTGTATGTTCGAGGAGAGATTCTCCCCATCGGTGAAGGCGACCCAAACACAGGCAAGCTAATGCCGCCCCGAGAGTTCCAGTGAACCTCATGAAAAGGACGGCAGTGCCCAAGATAAAC
>NW_023646446.1:0-7657 GCF_015228065.2 Penaeus monodon
TGTGGATGATATTTTAAATTTCGAAAATAAAGATCTAGAGTTCCAAAGGGGAAAAAAAACTCGGGGAATTTTACTAGAAAATAAAAAGTTACAGGTTACTCAGCAAAAATAAAAAAAATAAAAAAAATGGGGTAACAAAAATAATGAGCTAACATAAAAACTAAAATTAGTTTTTGGTTGATCATTTTCCGTGAGAACAAAATAAAATACAGGATTGACCATAAAACCCCTGAACGTGTCGGACGCTTTAATTGTCAGTCGAGAATTGAAAAGGGAAAAGAAAAAAGAAGAAGACATTTGACTGACGAAAAAACAACAAAATAGAGCTAAAAAGATAAGGAGAGCACAGGGGCCAGCAAAAACACTGGGAAAGTGAGCTTTTTTTTAAATTTTGGGTTTAGAGAGCCTGAATGAAGGTCCAGACATCCCCAAAGGCTAGAAGTGCGAAGAAGGAAATGAAATGCTGCACCGGAAATCTGTTTCGGGGAGAAGAGCAGTTTTATGCATTACTTTCGAAATAAACCCTTCATTTTAAATTTTGGGTTGTACAACGGCTGGATTTTTTCCCTTAAAATTTTTCAACGTTTCCTTCTAAAGTAATTGTAGATATTAAATGCCGGGGGATGGTCAAAAACTTTTGATAAAGTATAATACATAGTAGTTAAATTGATTATAATTTAAAGAAATTTTTTTTTTTTTGGTAGTAAACTTCATATCTAACTTTTTTTTATTCACAACAGTCGCGTAGGCCAAAATGAATCTTTGCAATACGTCGGAACCCTTTTTTAAAATAATGTACTTGCGTTATTGATATAATTTTAGATTTAAATTTTAAAAACAATAAAAAAATACTGAAAATTTTTACTACTCTTTGCCGTCTGCATTAATTTCAAAGAGTTTATCTTTTTTTAAATTTGTTTTTGCCCCTCCGAAGTCAAGAGTTCGCGTCTCGGGCACGCTACAAAATCCCCGTTTTTTATTTTGTTTGAAAAATATCTTAAACTACATAAATATATTTAAAATCAAGCTAAACCCCAAATGTAAAAAATTTTGCATAAACATTATGCATGATTAGATTTTATTGAAAATTTAGTCCCCCTAAGAAATAATAAGCCCCTTCTATATCACAACCCCCCCCCATTTACATTTTTCAGTGTATTGGGGGAGAAAAGTAAAACGTCTTTGGTCGGAATGTTGCACATTTTTCCCATTACTTTGCGATCTTTAAGGGCTTTTGGGCACCCCTACAAAATGTTTTGCTTTTACCAACTGCCAAGGGTATCTCAATCTCTCGCAGTTTTTTTCTGGGGGTATGCCCCATTGTTCCTCATTTAAAAGATAATCCTTTCGGGGTTTCTAGTCGGTGGGGGGAGGGGAAACGAGCACCCAAAAGGCGGCGGCACTCCTTTTGGCCCTTCTGATCGCTCGCCTTCCCCTGATCCCAAACAGCGCTGGCACCCAACACAGGTCACTTTTTACATTTGCATCTGAAAGCCTTTTAAACCCTCCCCACTAGGGATTGATATTTAAGCCCGATTGCTTGAAAGGGCACTACAAATGAAAATTTTCACAATAGAAGGGTTTTCTAGTCATTTTAACTGCTGAAAGGATGACATTTAACTCGCAGTAAAGATCGGGGCTGTTAAGAAATTCCCAGTGCATCTTTCCTTCTGCTCAGTTAAAGCCCACACCTTTTTCGACTTTAAACCACTTATATATTGCTTTGATCCTTGGTATTTAGAAATAGTGAAGAAATCTTCTCGGACTTCTGCTTGGGATCTCCCCCCCTTTCCCAATTCCGACCAAATCCAGCTCGATTTGATTAGCCAAAGGGGGGAATAGGGGAATTCCAACGCCAGAACCTTAGTGAATTTAAAATTTGATCTTCCAAAGACCCTATTCTCCTACATAGGATCGGTACCCCAAAAGGGTTAAAAACCACTGGTGGGGAGACCCGGGAAATCCTTTGTATCTCATTATTAATCAGGTTCGTAGTCCCGGTGAAAATGAAAGAGGGGGTTACCACTCTCGCATACAGGGACCCCAAAGGTGAAGACCTGAAAGCCCAGTACATTTTGAGAGCTTTTATGAACGATTAACACCCGGGAGAATAGGGGAGTTGCGATAAATAAGCCTCAATCCAAAATAAACTTACTAGAAAAACGCTGGGAAAAGCCGCAAAAGCGTTGTGCGGTCTGCCCCCAGAAGTGTGAAAGAACCTAAAAATCCCAAGCGCTTTTGTAGCCCTTCATTTTTAACTGTTTGAGTGAGGCACCCTTTAAAACCCTTGAGTAAAAAATTAACCCAAGTATTTTACCTCTTGGAAAAATTGCAGGGGGTTTGTTTCCAAAAATGGGGGAAGGGGGAATTTTTCCCCTCGTTTGGGGAAATGTTAGCCATGGGTCTTATTTGGGGAAAAAATTTAAAACCCAAAATATTTCCCCACTGAAAAACCTTTTTATGGGCACCCTGCTTTTTCCTTGCCTCCTGAAAAGCTTCCTCCTGAGCAGTAAGTGTAAGTCCCACATCAGATTACAGAGCAGCACTTGAACAACCTTTCAGTGTCATTTAAGCAATGGCAAATAGGGCCCCTTTAAACACCCCTTTTGTGGGACCCCTTCCAGTATCTTCCAGGTTAAGAAACTTTTTCCCACTCAAACCGAAAATTTCCTGTTACAAGGAAGTTTTGTAGAGGTAGGTAATGGCTCCTCTTAAACCATGTCATAGTTTCAAGAGTATGCCTGTTTCCCAAGGGTTATCGAAAAACCTTTTCTAGTAAAAGAAGACTCCCAACATATGACGTCGAGTGCGAAAAATTCTGTATAGCAGTTTCATCCTTACAGTGCATTTTGGGGTGTCTAAATCTTATAAACCTATATTGAAGGGGGTCGCACTTTTTTCCTTTTCGCACCTCCCAACCTGAAATTTATCATTTTCTCCATCAGTTTGCAGATGCCGGGTGAGAGAAATTGGTCGAAATTTTCCCAGTGGGGAACACCTTTCCGGGTTTAGGGACAGGAATTTTTATACCCTTTCCATGTGGGGCACTCTCCCCTCCTATAGATCCTTTTAAATAGGCCCAAAATGGAAAACTTCTGGAGCTCTCCGGTAATGAGTATCTTTTGGGTATGGAATTGTCACTTCCGGGGGCAGTCTTACGACGAGCTGAAAAGTCCATCCCCTTGGGCAAAAAGGGAATTTTTTGCGCAGCCCTACTGAAAAACGACATGGTGTCGTTCCGCCAGCCCAAAGAGGGGAGAACGGGCATGAAGAGCCCGAGGGATCTTTGCCATGGTTTTAGCTGCTCATTAGCAACATCTTTTTATCTGTGATGTTTATGCCATCTTCTTAAAAGCAGGTGGGACAGTATGTGCTTTTTCCAGCATCTTATGAAACCCTTTCCCATACCCCTGCTGGGGGTCCCAGAGTTAATCGAGGAGACTACTATCTCCCGATGTCCGTTAGCCTCCTTAGCACTCACCCGGCTTGGCTCGGGTTTTTTGTAATGGATCAAGGTTAATCGCTGGGGCCGTTTCAACGCCTTAAGCAGCTTTCCTTCTCGCAGTTGTTGGGATTCATCAGACCCCCATAGTACCGGAGTCGATGATAATGCCGCTACTTTTTGGGAATGGAAAACTTCTGCTGAAGATAATTCATGATTTGAAGTGATTAACAGATCTTGACCACTGGAAATCATTTAAATCCTTATATACTGTAGTTTTATCTAAAAAGATTCCATCCCCATGTTCAAAATTGCATTCTCTCCCTCCTTGTTGGGAAAACCATTTACCTCCAAAAGTATTGGAAAATGGTCGCTTCCCTGACCTGCCAAGTGAAATTCATCTGTGAATTAGGTAGCCAAAATTGACAATCTTTTTTGGAGAATGTCCCCAGTTTTTAATTTTGGGAAAAGTGGGGGAAAGCACATTCAAAAAATGCATCACCTTAAGAAAAGGACTCCAAGGCCCCCTTCCCCGAGGGTTTCACAAAGGTTCCCCAGAGGAGATCCGCTATTTAAATCTCCCAAAAGTGAAATGGTGTGGGAACTGCCCAATACATCTTCCAATCATCTATGTTGAATTATGTGGAGGAAGGTAGATAGATTTCAACAGTGTAAGGTTGTGACAAGTCTATTCTCACAGCCCTTCCCCGCAGACAAAACTGGATGGCCGGGGAAAGGGATATCCTGACGTCCAATCTCTACTCCTCCATGAGGGCCCTTTCAAAAGTCCCATAAAGGGGTTGAAATTTTGGGAAACCCCCAGGGAAACGGATGATTTTCCGGTCATAATGTAAGCATCCAACTGGGTTCTGAAGCTTTAATGTTGCATTCTTCCCATTTTTTTCATGAATTTTCCCGACATTTCCCTTGGATTAAGTACATTTCCAAAATACTTTTTCATAAAGGGGTTTGGGGAGCAGCTGTCCCTTTCCAGGATCTTGGGGGGAATCTTTTGAGGGGGGGTTTACCCATGGAACTAGTTTCCACGGCTTCCTTTTGACAGGCTCAGGATTTCTTTGCCCGGGCAAAAGGGCGGACCCGAGTCTTTTCTTCAGGGCTTCTGCCTGCAGCGGAGGCCCTGGTTTGTGGCAGTGGAGCTGTCCCGTTTAGGCCTCTGGGCCCGCCTGACGGCTCCAAAGCCCCACTTTTAAAGAGTCTTTTGAACAGGCTCAGAATTCCCAGCCCACAAAGGGGGGCCCCGAGCCTTTTCTTCAGGGGGGTTCTGCCTAGCAGCAGGGGCCCCTGTGGGTGTGTGGCAGCTGGAGTGTCACCCTTTAGGCCCCTGGAGCCTTGCTGATTAAAAGACCCTTCTTTGGGAGGGGGGAGTTTTCTCAATGACCCCCCACTCCTACTTTTTCTGGTGGAAAATTTACCCGAGGCGTTTTAGCAAATTGGGGGGCAGGGTTTTAAAAGAAGTGGCAGATGTGGGGTAAAAAGCACTTGAGGGCAAGGGGTTGGGGGGAAGGAGGATGGCTAGAACGAAACAAAGGGTTACCCTGGTGTGCAAAAGCACCGGGCACGTTTCTTTTCCTCTGGAAAACTAAATTTCTCCTTGCTCCTTATTACCCTCTTTTTTTTCAAATTTTACCTTTTACATTTCTTTGAAGAAGCTTTTATACTTCTTTGCGTGGGAACGCATGTTGGCTGGACATTGTCATCTCCTTGTGACCTATTTTTCCACACTTTTTACATACTCTTGTTTTCCATTTTCCTTAAAACGGCAAAGTTGGCTTTATGCCATAACCATGGCAGTGGAACCCGCTAGGTTGGGCACATATGGCTTTTCCTTGGGTGGACCATGCCAACTTAACTATTCTGGAAGGTCTAACGTGTTAGAAGGAAGCTGGGGTTGACGTTCCAAAACCTTAAATTTCTTCTTAAAAAGTTTTATGCCCCTACAATTCTCATTTTCCCCTAAAAAGTTTCTCCTCAAAACCCCTCAGGGTTTGGGAAAAAACAAATTCCCTTACACTATTGAGGGTTTTTGAGGAGAAAATGAAACTTGAGCCCCGGGGTGTTGCATATCGCACACGACGGTCCTCTCCCTCTGGGGAGAAACCCAACTATTTGGCTACCCTCTCACGGGGGTGTGCGAGGTCACGTTGACATACCCCAACTATTTTTCCATGTACTTCAAAAAAATCAAGACCTGATTGATACACCATCAATGGGGCTTTACTACTAGGTTTACTATATGAAATACTCTCTATTTACCAGGTACAATTTCCTTAGTGGATTGGGGTGGACTTTTCCCCCTTCTTACCTGGTTTGGGCCCCGGGAAAAATTATGATTCCATCCTTGCCCTTTTTGGAAACTGGAAAAGGTTCCATAGGACTGTATGTTTCCCAAGGGAAAGGTCGGGGGTTGCGTAGGGCGTCAGGGAGGGCTAGTCTTTGTAAAATTTTTAAAACCATACAAATTAGAAACTTCATTTCCTCACCTCCCAACCCCCCATGGGTCCAAAGGGGCTCAAAACTCCCAAAGCCCAGGGGTAAAGAGGAAAAAATATGCAGCCCAACAGTCTGGGCAGTCGCAGGACCCGCCTCCAAAATGAAAGTGCCTCTTGACCCTAGCCATATTTTACCAGCCTTTTCTTTTCCAGGCCTTTTATCAAAACACCCGTCTAACCAGAATAAAGGCCAAAAAGGTGTTCGCTAGCTGCAGGGCGCAGCATGCACTCACTCACCTCCGGCTCCTGTCTCCCCGGGGAATAAGGATCCCGCAGGGAAACACATGTGGAGAGTTTTCCCCTGGTCCCCAAATGGGAAAGAACCGGGGGGGTGCTCCCCCCTTTATAGGGTTGGTGCACCGGAAAAACCCTTTTTCTCATCCCCCACTGTGACCCCCCATAGGGTACCCTCTGGTCCGGCTATAGATCTTGGGACCTCAAGCCCCCCCCCCCGCGGGAAGGGCCCCTTCCGTTAGGGGGGGCGTTAAGGGAAAAATTTTGGTTTCTAATGTGTAACGGGATTTTTAAAAGGGAAAACTATGTAAAGTTTACTTCGCTTTTGGGAATATACAAATTGAGCATATGTGTACTCTTTTTGCTCTAGGTTTTGTGACTTTTTTTTTTGTTCAGGATAAAACAAGGAATTGGCTTAAAAAAAAAAAAAAAAAAAAAAAAAATGTAAAGGGGGACATATAGCAGAGAGAAATGGAAATAAGATTTCTTCTGGCGACAGCTATTTGTCCCCCCCCAAAAAAAGGTTAACAACAAATTTAATATTTTGTAGTCTAGAAATCGCGAAATCGAAGGGTCTGGGTTTGCTTCTCGAGCAGTATAAAACAGCCAACTGGATATCATTAAATTTTGTAGAAGAGTGGGTTATAATGAGATGAGTACCCATTCATCCATTAGTTAAGGAGCTGCGCGATTTGACTTTGTTGATGTTGCATTTTTTTCTTGATCTTACAGGTAACACCAGTAGCTTCATCCAATAGTGGAACAGCCACGTGTGATTTTGGACTAGAATCATTCAGTTGGTGATACAATCATGAAATTTGGTGTGAATGTGCTATGTAGGTCATGTTTTAAGTGCTAGCCATCAAAAATTCCAATATGGCAGCCATTATTTCCAAGATGGCCACCGGTTAATGGAAAAACAACGGTAAACCATAAAGCGCTCAATGTTTTATTCTTGGTGTAAAATTATTGATGTATTGCCTTCTTTGGAGTATCTCTGGTGCATTAGGTAGGTTTCCTGCACAAATAAATACTATTTATACCCTCATAGCATCAAGGACAGTCATAATACCATTGCTGTCTGCCTAAAAGTCATCAGTAAATAACACAGTAGTAGATTAATAAATGTAGTAAAAATAATGAGTAAAATAAATAGTAGATGAATAATTCTTGTTGCCCCTTAAAAGGACTGCTAATGCCGGGGTGGTAAAAAGGATGAGCTCCTTTTTATCTAAAAAGTACCCCAACGGCCTGCGAACCACAAAGCCCTGGCAGTCAAGTCCCACCCTAGCCTTCTCGCGGCGGAAGTGATATTGCAGATAGTGGTGGTGCATAAGGCGGGTGATGGCGCCCAAAAACCATTTAGCGCTGGGTAGATGAAGCTCAAAAGCCGGGAAAAAGCAATTCATCTAAGAGAAGGAAAACTCAGAAAATAAACCCAGCAAATTAATGGTGGCAAGTCAAATAAGGT
>NW_023646447.1:0-7656 GCF_015228065.2 Penaeus monodon
AATTTTTATTAGGGGAATAATGATAATAATACCTATTTTATTAATCATGACAATAATGATGATAAAAGTGAGAATAAAGAGAATCTGGATAACATTTGATGATTATTAGTATTATTACTATATCATTATATTATATTATTATCATTTTTATCATTATTATTTATTATTATTATTATTATTATTACTTTAATTATTAGTATTATTGCCAAAAAATATTTTAAACTGTAATATAACAATAATAAATTAATAATAAGTATAATTATAATAATACGAATTGTTATAATATTGTTATTAATATTTATTATTGTTATAATTTTCATTATTATTATTTTTACTGGTAGTTTAATTGTAAAAATAATCATTATAACAGTAATAATTACAGTAATAACGATTATAATTGCAAAAATGATGATAATAATTGCAATAATGATGATAATGATGATGATAATGATGATAATGATGATTTAAAGATGATGATAACGATAATAATGATGATAATCTGATAATAATGATGATAATAACAGGAATTGTGTCCATATATAATAAAAAAAAGGTAAAGAAAAAAAATCCCAAAAGTCGAAAAGCGGAAAATCTAGCGAAATATAGCCTTTTTAGAGTGACTCCAAAATGACGTTTTTTCCATTCATTTGATGATTCTGGCAATTTTAGGGAATAATGTAATAAAATTTCCTGAATTCTATTAATCATGACAATAATGATGATAAAGTGAGAATAAAGAGAATCTGGATAAAATTTGATGATTATTAGTATTATTACTATTATCATTATTATTATCATTATTATCATTATTATCATTATTATCATTATTATTATTATTATTATTATTATTATTATTATTATTATTATTACTTTAATTATTAGTATTATTGCCAAAAAATATATTATAACTGTAATAATAACAATAAAAATAATAATAAGTATAATTTAATAATACGAATTGTTCTAATATTGTTTAATATCATTATTGTTATAATTATCATTATTATTATTTTTACTGGTAGTATAATTGTAAAAATAATCATTATAACAGTAATAATTACAGTAATAACGATATTAATTAAAATAATGATATAAATAATGATTATAAACGTTAGTATTGTTATTAGTATTGGTTATTACTATTATTATTGTAGTTGTTATTAGTATAGATGTAAAAAATAATATATTATAACTGTGCAATAATTGCAATAATTAATGATAATTAGTCAATAATGATGATAAATTTAATTGGCAATAATGATGAAATGGATGATGATAATGAGATAATGATGATAATGATGATGATAACGATAATAATGATGATATCATGTGATATGATGATAATAACCAGGAATTGTGGGTCCATATAATAATAAAAAAAGGTAAAAGAAAAAAAAATCCCAAAAGTCGAAAAAGCGGCAAATCTAGCGAAATATAGAGCCTTTTGAGAGTAACTCCAAATGACGTTTTTTTCCATTCATTTGAATGATCTGGCAATTGTAAGTAGAATTGATAATAATTACTGAATTCTATTAAATCTGACAAGAATGATGTGTAAAAGTGAGAATAAAGAGAATCTGGAATAACATTTTGAATGATTATTAGTATTATTAACTATTATCCTTATTATTATCATTATTATCATTATTATCATATTATCATTATTATTATTATTATTATTATTATTATTATTATTATTATTAATATTATTATTATTATTATTTTATTATTATTTATTATTATTATTACTTTAATTATTAGTAGTATTTGCCAAAAAATATATTATAACTGTAATAATGAACATAATAATAATAATAAGTGTAATTATAATAATACTAATTTTATAATATTGTTATTAATATCATTATTGTTATAATTATCATTATTAGTATTTTTTATTACTGGTATATAATTGTAAAAATAATCATTATAACAGTAATAACTTTACGTATAACGATATTAATTAAAATATGATATAATATGATTATAAAAACTTTTATTATTGTTATTATTATTGTTATTACTATATTATTGTAGTTGTTATTAGTATAGAATGTAAAAACATATATTATAACTGTCAATAATGTGCAATAATAATGATAATTATTGCAATAATGATGAATAATAATTTGCAATTGATGATAATGATGATGATAATGATGATAATGGATAATGATGATGATAAACGATAGATAATGATGATAATCAGGATAATAATGATGATAATAACAGGAATGTGTGCCCATCTATATAAAAAAAAGGTAAAAGAAAAAAAAATCCCAAAAGTCGAAAAGCGGCAAAATCTAGCGAAATATAGCTTTTTTGAGAGTAGACTCAAAATGACGTTTTTCATTCATTTGATGATTCTGGCAATTCTTAGGGTAATAAGATATAATTACCTTGAATTCTATAACATGACATAATGATGATAAAGTGAGAATAAAGAGATCTGGATACCATTTGATGATTTAGTATTAATTACTATTATCATTATGATTATCTTATTATCATTATTTCATTATTAATCATTATTATTATTATTATTATATTATTATTAATTATTAGTATTTTATTATTTTATTATTATCATTATTATTATTATTACTTTGTCAATATTTAGTATTAAGGGGTTCGTTGTGCGCTGGTGGTGTAAGATAGGGTGGGGGGGGGGGGGCTCGGCAGGGGGGGGGATAGGGATCGGGGGTGTAGGGTGGGGGGGGGGGGGGGTAGTGGGGGGGGGGGGGGGGGGGGGGGGGGGGGGGGGGGGGAGGGGGTGCTGGTATAATAAACAATAATTAATATAATACGTATACTTTCATACTTCCGAATGTTTATAATATTTTTATTAATATCATTATTGTTATAATTTATCATTATTATTATTTTTACTGTGTCTAATTGTAAAAATAATCATTATAACAGTATAATTTACAGTAATAACAATATTAAAATTAAAATAATGAATATAAAATAAATGAATTATAAAAACGTTATATTGTTATTATTATTGTTATTCTATTATTATGTAAGTTGTTTTAGTATAGATGTAAAAATATATCTTATAAACTAGAATAATTGCAATATAGATGAATAATTATTGGCAATACTGATGATAATAATTGCAAATAATGATGATAATATGATGATAATGATGATAATGATGATATGATGATGATACGATAATACTGATGAATACTCATGATGATATGAATGATATAACAGGAATTGTGTCCATATATAATAAAAAAGGTAAAAGAAAAAAATCCCAAAAGTCCGAAAAGAGGTAAAATCTAGCGAAATATAGCCTTTTTGAGAGTAGACTCCAAAATGACGTTTTTTTCCATTCATTTTTTTGATTCTGGCAATTATTAGGGTAATAATGATTAATATTCACCTGATTCTATTAATCATGACAATAAGGATGATAAAAGTGAAATAAAGATAATCTGGAAACATTTTATGATTATTAGTATTATTACTATTTATCATTATTATTATCATTATTATCATTATTATTATTATTATTATTATTATTATTATTATTATTACTTTAATTATTAGTATTATTGCAAAAAATATTTCATAACTGTTAATAATAACATAATAATAATAATAAGTTAATTATAATAATAGCGAATTGTTATATATTATTATTAATATCTTATTGTTATAATTATCATTATTATTCTTTTTAACTGGTAGTATAATTGTAAAATAATCATTATAACATAATACGATTAATTAAAATAATGATATAAATAATGATTTAAACGTTATATTGTTATTATTATTGTTATTACTATTATTATTGTAGTTGTTATTAGTATAGATGTAAAAAATATATATTATACTGCCATAATTGCAATAATACTGATAATTATTGCAATAATGATGAATAATATTGCAATAATGATGTAATGATGGAATGATAATGATGAATAATGATGATAATGATGATGTAACGATAATAATGATGTAATCATGAAATAATGAGGATAATAACATGGAATTTTGTCCATTATTAAAAAAAGTAAAGAAAAAATCTCCAAAAGTCGAAAAAGCGGCAAAATCTAGCGAAATATAGCCCTTTTGAGATAGACTCCAAAAGGACGTTTTTCATTCATTTGCTGATTCTGGCAATTATTAGTGGTAATAATGATATCATTACCGTGAATTCCTATTAATCATGATCATAATGATGATAAAACTTGAGAATAAAGAGAATCTGGATAACATTCGATGATTATTAGTATTTACTATTATCATTAATTATTATCATTATTAGCATTATTTCATTATACATTATTATTATTATTATTATTATTATTATTATTATTATTATTATTATTATATATTATTATTATTATTATTTACTTTAAGTTTACATTATTGCCAAAAAAATATCTTTATAACTGTAATAAATAACAATACTAATAATAATAATAAGTATAAATTATAATAATATACGATTGTTATAATATTGTTCTTTAATATCCTTATGTTATAATATCATTATTATTATTTTTACTGGTTAGTATAATTGTAAAATAATCATTATAACAGTAAATAATTACAGAATAACGATATTAATTAAATAATGTATAAATAATGATTATAAAACGTTTTATTGTTTATTATTATTGTTATTACTATTATTATTGTAGTTGTTTATAGTATGATGTAAAATATATATTATACTGCATATTGCATAATATTATAATTATTGGCAATAATAGATAATAATTGCAATAATGATGATAATGATGATGATAATGATTATAACATGATAATGAGGTGATAACGATAATAATGATGATAATTTAATGATAATAATGATGATAATGACAGGAATTGTTGTCCATATATAATAAAAAAAAGGTAAAAGAAAAAAAAATCCCAAGAGTCGAAACAATCGCAAAAATCCTAGCGAAATATAGCCTTTTGAGAGTAGACTCCAAAAACCAAAAATGACGTTTTTTTCCATTTCATTTGATGATTCTGGCAATTATTAGGGTAATATGATAATAATTACCTGAATTCTATTATCATGCATAATGAGAATAAAATTGAGAATAAAGAGAATCTGGATAACATTTGATGATTATTCGTATTATTACTATTATCATTATTATTATCATTATTATTATTATATTATTATATTATTATTATTATTATTATTATTATTATTATTATTTTATTATTTAATATATTATATTATTAATATATATTATTATATATATATTAATTAATTATATTATTCCAAAATATATTATAATGTAATATATTATATATATATATATAATTTATAATAATTATATTGTAAATATTATTATAACATTATAATTATAAATTATATTATTAAATATTTATAAAAGTATTATGATTATAAAATTATTTATATGTTATTTATTGTATAGATATAGATTAAAATATATATTATATATGATATAATTATTATATATATTATTGAAATTATATATTATTGATATTGAATAATGATGATGATAAATGATATATATATAATGATGATGATAAAATAATGATGATAATATGATAATATGATGATATAATGGAATTGTTCATATATATAAAAAAAGAAAAAAAAAGATCCAAAAGCAAAAAAATAATATAGCAAATAACATTTGCCTTGATAGAATAGGTAAAAAATGACATTTTCCAATTCTTGAATATGGCAAATATTAGATAATAAGATATTAATAACTGAATACATTATATACATATATATATGATGATTTAATTATTAATTTATAATCATTTAATATTATTATATTATATTATATTATTATTATTATTATTATTATTAATTATTATATTTATAATTATTATTAATAATTATTATTATTATATTATTATTTTATATTATTATATTATTATTATATTTTTACTTAGATATATTGTAATAATATTATTATATACAGTAATAAATTATATAAGATATTAATTAAAATATATGATATAAATATGATTAAATAAAGTATTATTGTATATTATGTTATTAATATTATGATGTTAGTTAATAAGATGAAATAAAATATATAATAACGAATATTTGCATTAATAATGATAATTATTGAATAAATATAATAATATGCAATCAATGATAAATATGATTAGAGTAATAGAATGATAATTATGTAATTTATGAATTATAATGATGATAATCATGATAATATGATATAATACGGAATTGTGTCCTATATAATAAAAAAAAGTAAATAAAAAAATTCCAAAATTGATATAAAGCGAAAATCTAGTCTAAATATACTTTTGAATAATCCAAATATGACGTTTTTTTCCATTCATTTGATATTCTGCAATTATTAGGTTATATGATAATAATTACCTGAATTCTATTAATCATGACAATAATATGTAAAATAAATATAAGAAATTGGATAACATATTGATATTATTATATATTACATTTATATTATTATATCATTATTTATTATTATTAATATATTATTATATTATTATATATATATTATTATTGTATTATATTATTATTATTATTATTATTAAATGTTATTAAATATATATTTTATTATACTATAATTATTTTATAATATATAATTAAAATATTATTATAACTGTTATAATATTCTTGATAGATATTAATTAAATATTATAAATAATATTATAAATTATTAATTGTTATAATTATGTTATTAATTATTATTGTATTTTAATGATTAAATATATTATAATGATATTAGATTATAATAATAATTATTGCATATATGTAATAATTGCATTAATATGTATAATTTGATATATGTAAATTAATATAATATGATGATGCATAAAATGATAATTTTCAATAATGATGATAATCATATAAATATGATAATAACAGGAATTGTGTCCATATATATAAAAAAAAGGTAAAGAAAAAAATCCCAAAAGTCAAAAGGGAAATCTAGCGAAATATAGCCTTTTGGAGTAACTCCAAATGAGATTTTTTTCCATTCATTTGATGATTCTGGCAATTATTAGGGTAATAATGTAATAATTACCTAATTCTATTATCATACATAATGATGATTAAAATTGAGAATAAGAGAATTTGGTATACTTGATATTATTAATTATTACTATTATATCATATATATTATTATTATTATCATTATTATTATATTTATTATTATTATTATTATTATTCTTATTATTATTATTATTATTATTATTTTATTATTATTTATTATTATTATTTTATTATTATTAATTATTGCATAAAAATATAATTTATCAACTTAATAATAAATATTGTATAATATATAATTTAATAATACGATTATTAATATTTTATTAATATATTATGTTATTATTTATAATTATAATTTAATGTGTATAATTTCAAATTATTTTTACAGTATAATTAGTAAAACGATATTAATTAAATAATGATTAAATAATGATTATAAAATTATTATTGTTATATTATTTATATAAATTATTTTGTATTTTATTATATATGTAAATTATTATTATATACTGAATAATTGCATATAATGATAATTATTGCAATAATGTATAATAATTGCAATAATGATGAAATGAAATGAATAATGATGATAATGATGAGATAAGATAAGATGATATAATCTGATAATAATGATGATAATAAAGATGTCA
>NW_023646448.1:0-7656 GCF_015228065.2 Penaeus monodon
GAAAAGTTTAAATTTTTTTCCCCCAATTTTTTTTTATTTTTTTTTAATTTCCCTTTTAACCATTTTAAATACACAAAAATTTTTATTTTATTTTTAAATTTTTTTTTTTTCAAAAAATTAATTTTGTCATTTAATAACCATATTTCGGTAAAAAAACTATCCTTTTTAATAATTTCTCATTCGTGTGTTTACGAGAGACATTATTCGTATTAAAAAAAATTTTATTCCTCATTATTTGTTTAATACATGGAGGTTAATTGATCTACGGACTTAGTAATCGGAAACGAAAAAAGACAAGAAAAAAAAGGAGAAAGGGAAAAAAAAGGAACGGGGAAAAAGAAAGAAAAGAGAGGAAGGAAAAAGGAAAAAGACAAAAAAAGAAAAAGAAAAAGAAAAAAAGGAAAAAAAAAGAAAAAAAAGAAAAAAGAAAAAAGGAAAACAAAAAAGGAAAAAACGAAAAATAAAACAGAACGAAAGGGAAAAAAAGGGAAAAAAAAAACGAAATGAAGTATTTCTTTAAAAATTCCCCTGCATAAAAGGCAAAAATGTCCTCTTCCTTGGCCCAACTCTGCGTTCCCTTACCGGGGACGGGATGGGAATTGAAAGGAAAAAATGATGTCGAATTCCCGCACTTTTTTTTTTCCTAATTATTTTTTTTTTCCTTTGTTTTTTTTATTCTGCTTTTTAAAAATATCGGGGATTTTGTTGCAGGCTGAATATATATCTTTTTTTTGTTTTTGTCTTCACGCCAGGTTTGTGCACAAATACGGTTTGGGTATTTTTCTGTGAGCAATCGTCGCCGGACCCAATTACACCCGAACAAGATTTTTAATGCAGTCCTAATCCCACAGAAAAACTGAAATTTGCAATGAAAAAAAAAAAATTGGTAATTTAACTCTCTGTCTTCCACCACTTCTACAGCCTAAAACCGCCATACAGCACGCGGATTCCTTACCGAAAGACGAAAAGGAAAGTCCTACACACACACACACACATTTATGTCTGTTTGGGGCGTCCTAAAATAAACCTACTGGGCGCGACCTAAGGGTTCGTGAAAAAGTTATTTGATGGAAGCAATCTCGGTCCCGCTGTACAAAGGTAATATGGGTCTGTTTTTACATATCCCCCCTAAAAATTCACCAAAGCTAAATTTTATTTATCTATTTTTGTTTTTTTCTGTGCTATGTAAAAAGGTAGTATATTTCTTATTTAATGTTCTCCGTATATTAAAAGTGGAAACAGTCTCGAAAGTTAAGAAAATATAAAAATACAAAATTTAAAAAAACGAAACTACCGTATATTGAAAAGTGAAATCTCGAAAACAAAATTAAACTAAAAAAACAAATTTATCTTTAGTCTGCGAAAGGGAGCCAGGAGGGTTTCCAAACCTGTTTTTGGCCGGGGTTTCTTCTTCTTCTTTTTTCTTTTTTTTTTCTTTTTTTTTTTTTTTTTCTTTTTTTTATTTTATTTTCATTTTAAATTTTTTTTTTTTCTTTTCTTTTTTCTTTTTTTTTTTTTTTTCTTTTTCCTTTTTTTTTTAATTTTCTTTTTTTTCATTTATCTTCCACCCAGTTCGGTCTTGGATCCAAAGTCACTTACACGTCTTCACCAGCTTTATCTTTACTAACTTTAAATATTTAATTACCACCACTTTTAACTCTGATTTTTATTAAAATTTTTTATTCCCGCCTAATTCACTATCTCACTATTTCTCATCTTCACACTGGGCATTTTACTGCTTACTATTTCCAACTCTTAAGCACAAACTCATAATTCACTACTTATGTTCTATCACCCATTATATTTACATCACCATATTCCATTATATATTCACCATAAATATTCACTCCTATCTTCACTCTCCGATATTTTTATTAACACGCTATTTTTCCCAACCATCATTCTATTCACTATCTCACTATTTAATTTCACTACCCCCCCCCCTTCCCCGTGGACACCATAAAAGTACTGAATCTTAAAACACAAAACAAAATTGCAGACACACTATCTACCAAAAACCCATTAGTAGTTTATTACCGCCCTTTTACGTACTTCAAGTTTGCACAAGGCGAGTGATGGTTCTGAGTTAACGATATTTTGGTTTCTTTATTCCTAATCACTTTCCAAATCACTCCCATTGCAGGGGATTAGTCCCCTTTTTCCCTTGCCTTCCCCCTCGTTTTCCACGCATTCAGCATTTCCGTCACGCCCCGTTGAAACCGCCCCCGGGTTAAAGGTGTCGCTCACCAGGTAGCTTTTAGTGGACGCACCGTATTTCCCCTGGGATGGGTCTTCCGTGGTTTTCTTCTTTAATTTTAAACTGTATGTTCGCCTCCCCGTTGCTTTAAACGTGGCGTCTCTCTCCCTTTTTTTCCCATTTCTTTTCCCGTCCCTTTTTCCTATCTTTCTGCCGTTTTTTTTTTTTAAATTTTTTCTTCCCCCCCTCCCCCCACCCTTCCCATTCTTTTTGTTTTTTTTTTTCCTTTTACCTTACCTCTTCTTTTTCCCCCCCTTTTTCCCCTTCGTCTTCTCGCAGTTCCTTTTTCCTCATCTCATCCTACCTTTCCCTGCCTAGGGTTTTTCGTTCTTTATCTTAAATTCCCTTTTTCCTTCCCCCTAATCCCTACCCCTTTCCCCAGAACCCCCCCCTCCCCTCCCCTTCTTTTTCGGGTTTAGGGTTTTCGTCGGGACCACTAAAAAAATGTCTACCCCCCAAACCCATCACCCTCCCACAGGCATGAAAAAAAAAAAAAAATTAAAAAGGCTCGCCAGACAGCGTTTAGGGGGATTTTTATCCCCCGGGGGTGGGTGCCCTTTTTTGCCCCGGGCTCGACCTGTATAAAAAAACGCGACGGGGAAAAAAAAACGGGGCTACACCTCCTTTTTCCCTTTTTTATTTTGTTTGTTTCTATTTTTATAATGACAAATTTTATTTAAATAATCTAATCTTTACCAAGAACGCAAGAACTAGAGAAAAATGTATTATGAATTACGAAAAAATGAGAGTAAGGAGGAGTCTTACTTCATTTTTTTATTATTGCTTTTCATTTTGCTTTTTTTAACGTTTAATGTATTTTTTTTTTAGTTTAATGAGTGAAGAGTTTCCCCATCCAATTACGCTCTATCGCGCCCGAGATTACAAGGGAAGAAGACACGAGAGGCAACAGAAGGGGGCCTTTGGAACCCCGGTAAAGGCAGTCTTTCGCAGAGGAAACCCGGTTTGGGCTTTCCCCTATGACAAGAAGGGGTTTAGGAAGGTGGGGGAAGGAGAGGATAAGGAGTGGGAGGAAGAGGGGAGAGGGAAAAAAGAAAGGAGAGGGGAAAAGGAAGGGAGGGGGGAAAGGAGAAAAGGGGGGTGTCTGTGTGGTCGTGAGAACATTCTGTTGGGTTTGCAGGAGATATTTGTGTCGATTAGTCAAGCTAGTGATCAACGGGGCCCGGTGCCTCCCCACCTTATTTTGTTTAATTTTTTGGTTTCGTGTTTTTTTTTATGTTTTTTGTGTTTTATTTTTTGATGATTTTATTGTTTTATGTTCGGTTCATTTTGGTTTTTAGTTCTGTTGTTAATGTTTTCATTTTTACTTTTATTTTTTACTGTAATAAAAAAAAATACGATAACTTTTTTACCGATCCCTTTCGCATTTTGTGAATAAAACGGGGTGTAAGGCGGAAAAAAAATTTTAGAAAGACAGAACGGAAAAACCCGGTTAAAAACATCGCGGAACCAAAGCGCCTGGGAAATCATCCCCACACACGTTTCCTCTCGGCGACCCGTTTTCCGAAATCTCGCACACCACATTTACATTCCTTCTCCTCTCCCCACCTCCTATCCCTTTTTTTTCTCACTCTTCTTAAACCCTCCTCTCCTCTCTTCTCTCTCTCTCTCCTCTTCCTCTCCTTCTCTTCTTACTCCCTCTTCTCTCTCTCTCTCTCTCTTTTCTCTCTTCTCTTTTTTTTCTCTCTCTCTTTTTGTCCGACCCCGCACACTAATTATTCCTTCTTCTAAAATTTCCATACTCACTCACTATCTCCCCCGTTCCCCACGCTTTCCCTTCACTATTCATCTCACTACACTGACATATCCGTTCCCATCGGTAATGAAATGGGGGGTGGCAGCGAGCATTTTCCCCTTTAACCTTTGCGAAGTTTATTAAACACCAAAACGGTCCTTTATTTTTTGGCGGGGGGGTGGGAAAAAAAACGCAGTTGTAATTAGTATAATTCGTTGAGGCGGTGTTTCTTGGAACCCGTAGCCCCAGCTGAAACCGTAGGGAAAACTTTTTGTGATAGTTGGAGTTTTAGCTCATGCTTTTTTTCAGCGTGAAAAGAGGTCAAAACGAAAATAATAGGGAAAATGGCGAGACATCAAGAAGGGGTTTCCCCCTAAAGACGATAATGCGCTACCGGGATCAACCGCGAATTTCCCCTGCATGGGGGTGAGTACCCCCCCAAGCACGGGAGCTTCAACTAGGCAGTTCCCCCCTTTGGACACAGAAGCACTTGGCCAGCACCACTATGGGGCTCGTGGCCCCTTGGGGATCTCACCTTGCGATTTTATTTATTGTACTTTTTTCACTACTTTTTTTGTGTCCTTTTACGGCCTCTGTTTTATTAAAATTTTTTTTAAGTGTGAATAAATTTTACTTTTTTTTGTATTTATTTTATTTAAAAAAAAAAATTTCGACGAGACCAACGGGGCTATATATAAACAGGGGTCGTTGCCGAATCTCCCTTTGGGGTTTTGCTCGTTGGTTTAGAGTGGTTTCCGGGGCGCCCCGGCCCAGGGGCCTCCCGGGGTTCTGATCTAAGGGGAGAGAGAAAGAAAAATATTTTCATTGTTTACAAGAGGCCAGTTAGAATTGCTGAGGGGTCTAGGTTTTTTTTTTTAGTGTTTTGGTTTTTTTTTTATCCTTGGTTTTCCCTTTACTTTGTTTTTTTATTTATTTATTTTTTTCCTTTTAAGAAATGGACACTATGAAAAAGGGATAATAAAATTTAAAAAATGAATAAATTTTAGTTAACAGAAAGAAAGGTATGAATTATAAATACAAAAAAATAAACCCATGCATAACCTTTTAAAGCTTTTGGGTGTGACAAGCGGGTTGTGCTTATTAACCGCCTTGCTACCATTTCATGAAGACCCGCATTGTAGTAAAATTTAAAAAGTAAGAGGGACACTCACCCGGATGCCCTCGCGTGAAAAGTAGGGTCGCCTATGTAAGAGGAAAATAACCAAATTCCCCGACGGGGTGAGCAAATGGCGGGATACAGACAATAGCACCTAAACCCCGAAAAGCAGTAACGAAATCGTTAATGTCAGAAGCACGGGGAAAAAAAGGTAGTATTTTTCAAAAAGGGAGTTCCCCACTTCAGGGCTATACCCAGCATCTCAAGAAAACCCGGAGGTAGAACGTGGCTTCGGCAGATAGAGAAAAAAAACGCACCCGGGCACACGAATCTTTTTTAAGAGCAGAGTACTGCGGGAAAATCTGTGTTTTGACATTGACAGGGGTTTAAAGAAAAGGTACGTTTCTTTTATTGATTTCTAACCTTTGAACAATCCTAACTTGTTGGGCGGGCGCCGATTGATTTTTGTCTGTAAAAAACCGGCCATTGGGGAGAATCTTCCCTTTCAGTGCCCGGGGACGCACCGTTTTTTGGCTTCTCCCACGGGGAATTTCCCCCGGGAAGCGCCAAAAAAATGTTTGAAGGGACGCAGCGACCACAAAAAGCTCCTCCCTGATGAAATAAAAACCGTAACCCTTTTATGTGTTCGAAATTGACTGGGGTTTTTGCACCTCTTTTTTGACGCGGCTAAAAATAATCCTCAAAGAATGTACGGGAAAACTAAAATTACATTATTTTTGTCCCTTTTCCCGTACTTTACGAGAAAACTTTGTACACCTTTCGGGGCGCTGAGAACTTTTTTTCAATTTTCGAGGAGCACCTGAACCCCACTGTTTTTTGGACAAATTGTTTCCGGGGATGCTTGGGATGGACGGGCTACGCCGTTTTTACTTTTGGTGGTAGAGTATTCTTTCCCATGCGTAATATTAACTTTTAAAAATAAGGGGTTCAAGGGGGTTATAGGATAACCATTCTAGCCTTAAAAATATTTGAGTGCTTTGTATGCCTAATACGCCATACTTTTCGCCGAGACATAGTTTGTCTCCCAAAAAACTGGGGTGTTTGTTTCCGACATTGTAGCGAAGAGGGAAGACAGCGGTTGCCATGGTTACGGGTTTGGACCAATATTTTTATTCCCCCGCAGTTGGTTAATTGACAGGAGACAAACGAACTGGATTGTTAACGATCGCCATTTCCGAAAAAGCAAGGGAGGGGCCATTCACATGAGAAATTTATTGATAGGATTAGAGTTTTTGCAAAGGCAGCTTACCTAGGGGAAATTTTGCGTAAGGGTTGTTGGTGATTTTAAGTCAAATGAAAGAGTCACAGTAAAAAAAAACATAGCCTTGCGGGGATAATCAGAATTTAGAAAATTTAGTGGTTTACTGCTTTAGATCCAAAGTCAGCCTATTGGGCGGTCCCAAGTGGAACCAGAGGAAAGGCCAAAAATCTTTTACGACGGGTTTCGTTTTCCATTTTTGAAGGAGGGCCCTTTTGGGCTACAAAAGAACCCTCAACATTTCAAAGAACTATAAATGCGTTCTCAGCCCAACTTTGGGGAAAATGCCCGCTTACCTTGACGACCAAACCTTCGAGGGACTCTAACTCATCTCGAGGAGCTTGAATTGTTGGGTAGGCCCGGGTTTAGACTTAATAGCAAAAACTGTAAATTCGTCAAAAAACTTGGGCTTCTTGGGCTCCCAGGGCATCTCCCCCAAACCAGAGAAAATCGAGGCCATCTCAAAGATGCCCCCCCCACGGACAGTACGCCCCGGTCCGTAGTTTTTGGTGCCACAGGGTTCCTTTTGCAGGCACGTGGAGGATATGCCACGTGGGGGGCCCATTGACGGAAATTTCAGAAGAATGAGAGATTTTTGTGGGGAGATGAGCGCATCACCCTTTCAAAAAATTCCCCTCCTTAATAACGCTCTTTTCGGATCCCACGAAAATTTCAAGGAAGACACAAAAAGGCAACAGAATAGTTTTGGGTCCCGGAAAGGGCAATCGTTCGCATAGGAACCCCCGGGAATGGGCCTTCTTAAGAAGTAAGTGGTTACGAGAAAATTTGAAACAGGGGCAGGAGAAATTTTTGTCGATTCAGTCAAGCATAATGATCAACAAACCGGGCCCCCTCTCATCTTTCTTGGTTTTAGTCTTTTTCTGTTTTTTTGTGTGTGTGTTTTTTTTTTATAGTTTTTGTGTTTATTTTTCAATAATTTTTTTGGGTTTTTTTTCGGTTCTTAATGTTTCTTTTCACTTTTACCTTTTGTAATAATGAAAAAACAAAAAAAAACAAAAACTGTTTTTTCAAGGTACCTCGGTTTTGAAAAGATAAATAAACCCCCGGGGGGTGTAGGTTAATGTAATTAATCATCGGGGAAATCACTGGGAAGCCCTCCCCCCACACGTCTCTTTCCCCGGGCCAAAAGAGGAAAGCACTTCACTTTTTCCTCTCTCTCTCTCCTCACATTCACATACTCACTACTCTCCGTTCCTCACTCTTCCCTTAACATCATCCTTATACCTGGC